>NC_087203.1:115784879-115794879 GCF_015104395.2 Macrobrachium nipponense | reverse complement strand
AAGTGTCGACTAAATGTACCTTTTTTTTAAATTTCTGTTTTCCTGCGGTTGACTCTCTCTCTCTCTCTCTCTCTCTCTCTCTCTCTCTCTCTCTCTCTCTCTCAAAAGCACACACATATAATCGTATGGCAAAAATGTACACATACCAATTATTACTAAATTATGTTCATTTTTCACTCCTATCCACCCCCTCTCCCTTATAGATAGCACTCCTCAAGGAGGCGTCTCACTGGGCAGGTGAGAGAGAGAGAGAGAGAGAGAGAGAGAGAGAGAGAGAGAGAGAGAGGTGATTGTCAGGACGAATGGAAGGAAATGACGTAACAGAATAGAAAGCATTTTTTGAAAGGGGTCCCCCAACACACATCATTAGAAATGGGGTTAACTATAGAATCCTCCCTGGGATGTTATTTAAGATTTTTTTTATTTTTTATTTTTTAATATGTCAGATAGATTGCATCTATCTTCCGGTCCGGTCCTCTATTTCGGCAGAGACTGTGTTGTTATGCTAGGGGGGCGGGGGTTGTTTGCGATGGTTTTGAATTACTCAAAGGGCCTTTTAAAAAAATTAATTCTTCAATTATGGAATTATCGTTGGAACAGTCTTAACTCTTCAGTAACTTTCTAAGACAAATGCTCGATAACTGCCTAAGAGTAATGCTCATTAACTGTGTAAGGCAAATGCTCAGTAACTCTCTAAGCAAATGCTCAGCAACTGTCTTAGGCAAATGCTCAGTAACTGGCTAAGGCAAACCAAGCATTTATTGAGCTGGTTGTATCAAATGCAATGGACACCACACACTCACGATGACTGGCATTCACGACTTCTTTTGAAATTAATAATAAAAAAAAAATAAAAAATAAAACTATATTTTTCTATAGGTGATTATTAATAGTATTAAAGAAATTTTTATTCCTTTTTAAAATATGGAAGTATGAGAAAGTTATTTTACGATTTCATTGTAAACTATACCAAGAAAATTAAGAACTTCTCAGAAAGAACATAGTAACAAGGCGCTCTTTTCGACATAAGAATACTATTTTATTTTTTCATAGATATATTTTCAACCCCTCTTTATCTATTTTTTTTATTCCTTCTATTATTTTTTTATATTTTTTTCCTCCCTCTCACCCTGCTCGACCCCTAATAGCCAAGGCAACAGAAGTGCTAGAAGAAAATGGCTGGGGTGTTGGGGGGGGGGGGAGGGGGGGTGAGGGGGGGGGGAGAGGGGTAGGGTAGGAAAGGTCAAAGTGGCAGTGGGAGGGGAAAGGGTATGTGAGGAAAGGGGGACCTGGGAAGGGGGGGAGGGACGAGACGATGTCGGTGGCAAGTCCCCCTCCTAAACTGTCTACTGTCTGTCTGTCTGTCTGTTTGTCTGCCCCTTCAGTCTTTTATTTCCCCCTCAGTATGGCCCCGGTCCTGGTGGGCGACCCCTGCTGTTCAAGACGGATTCCCCTCACCGCCTTTTCTCTCTCTCTCTCTCTCTCTCTCTCTCTCTCTCTCTCTCTAATACTAACTTTTTTTTAAGGAGACATTTTTCAGGGAATTTCCCCATTATAAAAATTAACGTAAGATGTCTTCTATTAGGTGTGGTGGTGGTAGACTCCTCCTCCTCCTCCTCCTCCTCCTCCTCCTCCTCCATACCTGAGCCATTAAAAAAATCCTCTCTCTCTCTCTCTCTCTCTCTCTCTCTCTCTCTCTCTCTCTCTCTCTCTCTGCCATTTTGGAAATTCAGGGAAAAGGGAGAAGAGTCAGGGAAGAAGAGAATTGAAGCAGGGACAAGAGGAAAAGAAATAGGGAAAATAGATAAGATTCAGGGAAATCCAGGAAATGAAGAAAGGAAAAATGGGAATTAAGGAGAACGGGAAAATAAGCAGATAAAAGAGAAAAGAAGCATGAAAAAGGGGAGAAAATGATAAGTTAAAATGGAAAAAAGGAATGTAAAAAGAGGGAAAAATAAGCCGGGAAAAGGGAAAATAAACAGTTTAAAGGGAAAAGGGAAAATAAGCAGTTTAAAGGGAAAAAGGAAATTAAGCAGTTAAAATGGAAAAATAAGTAGATAAAAGAGAAAAAAAGCAGGAAAAAGGGGAAAATCATCAGATAAAAGGGAAAATAAGGAACGAAGAAAGGAAAAAATAAGCCGGTTAAATGGAAAATAAGCATTTTAAAGGGAAAAGGGAAATTAAGCAGTTAAAAGGGAAAAATAAGCAGATAAAAGAGAAAAGAAGCCGGAAAAAGGGGAAAAATCATCAGTTAAAAGGTAAAATAAGGAACGTAAAAAGGGAAAAATAAGCAGGGAAAAGGGAAAAAGGAAAATAAGCAGTTAAAAGGGTAAAGAAGTATCAGAAGAGGGAAAAAGAAGCAGGCGAAGACGTAACAAAGAATGAAAGGGAAAATAAGCAGGGGAAAAAGACTACAAAAAATGAAAAGGAAAAGAGGAATAAAAGAAGAGAGAAAGCGGAGGAGAAAGAGAAGATGGAAAGAGGAGGGAGGGAAAAAGGCTAAAAAAAATGAAAAGAAAATGAAGAATAAAAGAAGAGAGAAAGCGGAGGAGAAAGAGAAGATGGAAAGAGGTTGGGGGAAAAAGGCTTAAAAAAAAGGGGGGGAAAAAGAGGAATAAAAGAAGAGAGAAAGAGAAGGTGGACGGAGGAGGACGGGAAAAAGACTAAAAAAAATGAAAAGAAAAAGAGGAATAAAAGAAGAGAGAGACGTTGGAGGAGGAAGGCACGGGGTGACTAAAAATAATGGAGGAGGAGACGGGGAAAAAGACTAAAAAAAATGAAAAGAAAAAGAGGAATAAAAGAAGAGAGAAAGCGGAGGAGAAAGAGAGGGTGGAAAGAGTAGAAAGGAAGATCCTCCTAGCCAGTACGAATAGTCGTCCCCTTACAATACTGATTTCCTTCGATCTCGCCCATTTAATTTCCCTCCTTCCTCATAGTCGCTCCGTATTCCCCAAACACTCGAAGTGGGAAAGCGATCTCTCTCTGCCACCCCCCCCCCCCCCCCCCCCCGTCCCCCACCCCCCACCCCCCGCCCGCCCGCCGCGCCTCAGCCTCCGCCAGCGGCCCTCCGTCGAGGGCGCGTAAGGTCGACGCCCGCAGGAAGGAAATACGATGATTAATGGGACAGTGGTTGCTTGACTGCTGTTGGGAGGTAACGGAGATACGATACGAAATTCTTCATATCGCCAGATCGTGGGGTTTATACATATGGCGATTGGAGAGAGAGAGAGAGAGAGAGAGAGAGAGAGAGAGAGAGAGAGAGAGAGACCTCATCCATCATCGCCCGCACTATATCCATTTTCTTTATTTAATCACTCTGATTTGTAGTTTAGTGGAGTGAACAATTTGAAAGGATATATATATATATATGGGTGGGTGGCATCGACAGTATATCGGTGTCTCCCTCTCTCTCTCTCTCTCTCTCTCTCAATCTCTACTCTCTCTCTCTCTGTCTCTCTCTCTCAGCGCAAACACCAAGATGACTGATGGCTCTAATACACGTTGGAACACACAACAATAAATGTAGGATAGGCGCTGGGAGCCGTAATGTATATTATCATAAAGGTTTTTCTTATAATAAAAAAAAATAATCATAACTCGGGAAAGTTAATGGTTCATATTCTTTTCGTACACACACACACAGGGTGTCCATAAAGTCCCAGTATCATTACATGCAATAAATATTGTGATGGTACTGGGACTTTATGGACACCCTGTATATATATATATATATATATATATATCTATATATATACTATATATATATGTATATATATATATATATATATATATATATATATATATATCTAATAAAGGAGCCCATAAAACACCAAAATGTAGAGAGAAAAGTACTATATTTCAGAGACTGCTGTCTCTCTCTTCAGCAGTCTCTGAAATATAGTACTTTTCTCTCTACATTTTGGTGTTTTTATGGGCTCCTTTTATTAGATGGAATTCTGTTGTTACAGAAATTTTTACCAGTCATATATATATATATATATATATCTATATATATATATATATATATATATATATATATATATGTATGTATGTATATATACAACTCCACCTTGTATTTACCTTCGGTAACAGGCTTTTACAGCCGGATACAGGCACTGTAAGCTCTTGTCCGGCAACTGTAAATCACCGACTGCGTAGATCAGGAATCTCCCCCCCCCCCTGCCCCCCCCCCCATCTTTCTTTCCCCGCTCCCCTTTTCCTTTTTTATCTGAGAAAGCAATAGTACCCGGTTTCTGGAACGTGAAAGCGAGGGGTGGGGAAGGGGGGGATGGGGAGGGGGAGGGGGGGGGAGGGGGGGGGAGAAACAGCAAATGAAAAGACAAAAGAGAGAACTTAATTGGAAGTTTCGTGATTTTTTTTTTTTTTCTGTTTAATTCATGTTGTCAAGTCGTTCTTAAAATACCAGTTTTAAATGCCAATAAAATATATTAATTAATTAATCTCCCGTTTATACTGATAAGCCCGAGAATCTCTTTTATACATGCGGTAAAAAATTAGCATACTAAACGCAGATAATATAATAATAATAATAATAATAATAATAATAATAATAATAATAATAATAATAATAATAATAATAATTAAATATGTTTTGTTTAAATATAAAACTAAAATAATTGCAGCTGGCGGAACGATAAATAATAATAATAATAATAATAATAATCCTCTGGGACTATAGTATCAGAACATGGGGTAATACGTGCAAATAGACCAGACGTGACGTTGATTGACAAATTCAAGAAGAAAGTATCACTCATTGATGTCGCAATACCATGGACACCAGAGTTGAAGAGAAGAAAGGGAAAAAATGGATAAGTATCAAGACCTGAAAATAGAAATAAGAAGGATATGGGATATGCCAGTGGAAATTGTACCCATAATCATAGGAACACTAGGCACGATCCCAAGATCCCTGAAAAAAAATCTGGAAAAACTAGAGGCTGAAGTAGCTCCAGGACTCATGCAGAAGAGTGTGCTCCTAGAAACAGCGCACATAGAAAGAAAAGTGATGGACTCCTAAAGGAGGCAGGATGCATAATAATAATGATAAGATTTATGATGATTGCATCATTTCAGTCATCCTATTTAACATGACTTGTTTAAGAGAGGTTAGCTTAATAATAATAATAATAATAATAATAATAATAATAATATAATAATAATAATAATAATAATAATAATAATAATAATAATATCAAACAACTAAGTTGTCTAATGAGAACGTCATGTTTAAGAGAAGGTTAACTTCCCCCTTGTAATAATAATAATAATAATAATAATAATAATAATAATAATAATAATAATAATAATAATTTCAAGCAACTCGCTATCTAATGGAAACATTATTTACGAGCTTTTCCTGTCGTAAAATAAATTTAAAAAAATATCCATTAAGCAAATTGAATACCGGAGTAAACGGCACAGTCTTATTCCTTACACACAGGAACATTAACTTTTCTAACGAATTTAATAGCCGCTATTAAATTCACTCAAATACACGAGCAGGTGGCAATGTGTCTACCTCCCTCCAGACACCTGCATAATTTGCAGGTGTGGATTGCGTGGAAAATTGAAGCATGCCGCTGTCAGAAGGCGCTGGAATAGTCACAGTTATTTTATCAAAATATCCTGCAAAAAATCACGTTCGTTTATCCAAACCTAAAGGCAAAGATGATTTACCAAAAAGTGTTGCAAAAGTCGCGGTTAATATACCAAAAGACGCTGCAAATTTTTTTTTTTATTTGTCAAAAGTTGCTGCAAAAATCACCGTTCATTCGCCAAAACCTGCTGCAAAAATCACTGTTAAGTCGCCAAAAGCTACTGCAAAAATCACTGTTAATTCGTAAAAACCTGCTGCAAAAATCCCTGTTAATTCGCCAAAACCTGATGCAAAAATCACTGTTAATTCGCCAAAACCTGATGCAAAAATCTCTGTTAATTCGCCAAAACCTGATGCAAAAATCACTGTTAATTCGCCAAAACCTGATGCAAAAATCACTGTTAATTCGCCAAAACCTGATGCAAAAATCTCTGATAATTCGCCAAAACCTGATGCAAAAAATCCCTGTTATTCGCCAAAACCTGATGCAAAATCACGTTAATTCGCCAAAACCTGCTGCAAAAATCACCGTTAATTCGCCAAAACCTGCTGCAAAAATCATTGTTAATTCGCCAAAACCTGCTGCAAAAATCACTGTTAATTTGCCAAAACCTACTGCAAAAATCAATGTTAATTCGTAAAAACCTGCTGCAAAAATCCCTGTTAATTCGCCAAAACCTGCTGCAAAAATCACTGTTAATTCGCCAAAACCTGCTGCAAAAATCACCGTTAATTCGTCAAAACCTGCTGCAAAAATCACCGTTAATTCGCCAAAACTTGCTGCGAAATTTAACGTAGATTTATGAAAACCTGCCGCAAAAATTAACATTCATTTATCATAATCTGCTATAAAAATCAACATAAATTCACCAAATGTATGGAAAGGTTTTTTTTTCTAAATATTGGAGAGCCTAGAATATCGAGAAATAAGATAGGGCAAGAAAGAGTGGCTTCTAAAAGGTACGTCAAAACATATGCAGGTAGCTTATCGGACACATGTAACAAACAGAATGGATACAAGTCTGCAACTTTGTAAATACAAGTGGGAAACTTGCTGAATACAAGTTGGAAAGTTTGCAGAATACAAGTCGCTAACTTGTTGAACACAAGTCGGAAACTTGTTGAACACAAGTCGGAAACTTGTTGAACACAAGCTGGAAACTTGTTGAACACAAGTCGGAAACTTGCTGAACACAAGTCGGAAACTTGTTGAACACAAGTCGGAAACTTGTTGAACACAAGTCGGAAACTTGTTGAACACAAGTCGGAAACTTGTTGAATGCAAGCAGGAAATTTGTTGCATACACGTCAGAAACTGCTTCAGTCAGTTATCCAGCATTTACAATAAATTCGTCCTCCACCTACTGTCGTCGAATTGTTTTGAACATGTTTGTGATGTGTCGAAGCTGCTAACGTATTTTTATAATGTGTGTTTAGTTTAGCTTAATTGTTAGCACATGTTTAGAAGATAGGTTCGTTCCATATTATTATTACTATTATTATTATTTTATTTATTATTATTTTTTTTTTTTGCTCTATCACAGTCCTCTAATTCGACTGGGTGGTATTTATAGTGTAGGGTTCCGGGTTGCATCCTGCCTCCTTAGGAGTTCATCACTTTTCTTACTATGTGTGCCGTTTCTAGGATCACACTCTTCTCCTGGAGCTATTATATTAGTTATTATTAATTCATTGCATTAATTATTACTTACACACCATTATTGATTTTAATTATTGAAATAAAAATCAACTTTTAAAATTCGACTCTCAAGTAGCATAGTTCAGCGGAAATCGAGTCGACAAGGAAGTAGAGATTATCCTGGGATTGCCAAAGCAATTATTGCTAATATTGCTACTTTCAACTCGTAAAATATTCATAGTAATTTAAAAAATTCATAGTAATTAAAAAAAATTCATAGTATTCATAAAATTACCTACACGGGAATAGTTATCTATTTATTATTTTTTTTTTTTTATTTGAGCAGATTATTATATTTTTTGTTGTTGTTGCTATATGGCGTTTTCACATTCCCAATGCTGTTCCGTTATATTAAGTAATTTAGAAAATTCACAGTAATTAAAATAAATTCATAATATTTATAAAAGTACTTACACGGGATAAGTTATCTAATACATTTTTTTCATTTGAGCAGATTATGAAATTTTTTTTTTTTTCACAGTAATTAAAAGAAATTCATAACATTTATAGAATTACCTAAACACCTACACAGGATATGTTATCTAATTATTATTTTTTAAATTTGAGCAGAGATTGTTATATGCTTTTTTATTCTTTTTTATTTTCTTTTTGTCATTAACACACAACGACCGAGTTACTTGAGGTCATTTCAGAAGGAAGGAGAGGTAAGAATTACTCTCAGAATCGTTCGGGATTATTCTGATAATAATCGCTCACTCATATCTTCCGGGGAGAATGAGGTCGAAGACAAGACAAAGCGCCTCAGTGGCGTGATGGGTATGGTCTTGTCCTGCCACCTCGGTGGCCGCGAGTTCGATTCTCGGGCATTCCATTGAGGAGTCAGAGATGTGTATTTCTGGTGATAGAAGTTCACTCTCGACGTGGTTCCGAAGTCACGTATATAAAGCCGTTGGTCTCGTTGCTGAATAACCACTGGTTCTATGCAACGTAAAAACACCATACAAACAAACAAACAAAACAATGAGGTCGAAGACAAATCTGCCGGCAGGGCAGATTCAACGTCTATTATTATTTGACGACCATGCCCCCGTATTCATACATATTTGAAAGAACAAAAGTTTTCCTATTTTTTTTTTTAAGTTCGTCCTCCGCAGTTGCGCAAGTCCCCCAACACTTGTGAGTTTGATTCCTGTCTCTTCGTTACTGAGGCCATTAAAACACTAATGCAGATTGTGAGAGGCATAATTACTACGCAGTTATATCGTCAATACTTCCGTTGGACGTTTTGAGTATAATGACTTGTTATTCTGTCTTCTCATTTCCAGTCTGCCATTATTTTGTGCGTAGATGTATATTATATATATATATATATATATATATATATATATATATATATATATATATATATATATATATAGATATTATATATTGTCAGGATCGGTCGTTTTGTTTGAACGTTCCTGGTTAGGTAGTTAACCTGTTTCTCCTGCTTTTCAGTGCTTTCGTCTACATGATGAGTTTACATTCGTCACGGTGTGAGCGACAAAGTCAGTCAGGTTCTGGGTGGCAGACAGACAGGTTCTTGGCAACACTCAGCTGAGAAGGCAGTAACTGAGTAGCAGTATGGTTACTTGATTTAAGCAGCAGGTATTGGTCACATGTGGTCTTTGGCAGCTGAAAGCAGTTGCAGCATTGTTACTGGACTTTAACAGCAGGTATTGGTCACATGTGGTCTTTGGCAGCTGAAAGCAGTTGCAGCATTGTTACTGGACTTTAACAGCAGGTATTGGTTACCTGTTGTTGTCTTCGGGAGCTGCAGGATGTAGTCAAGTGTGGAGCAGTGTTTTTCCAGTGAGACAGCCAACCGGTTGTCTTTTCGACTTCGCCGCAATCATATGTATTTTTGGATGTGTTCCTGTCAGCAGTCATGGGCTGTTTTGATGACTTGACGGTGATTGTCTGATGATGTACTACTTCCTCTTTGACAGCAAAGGCTGTCTCGACGTCTATCTGCAGAGATTGTTATTTTTGTGTGGCACTGCCTGAAATTCTGGTATTACCAATGGGGTATTGTTATTAATGTTATTTATGCTGTGTGTAATTATATGTCTTATTATTGGTACTGCGTGAATTATTATTTATGCTGCTTAGGTGCTTTGTTCACTGTTGTTATGCTGCCTATTTTTGAAGTTTACTGATTTAATCAATTGAACATGTAATTGTGCATAATCATTGTTTATGTCTTGTAGTAATGTGGAGCAAGTGTATGGCTCAGAAATTGATTTGCTATTTAAATTTATATTTAGAATTGGATGTTAATTGGTTTTTCACTGCCGCTGTTAAGCATTTATTTTCATTCGTAAATGTTTGTTGTTCTGTCACAGTAATGTAAATTATCTAATGATTCATTTATATGTAATTTTAAATGTTAATGATCATTTAATGTCTTTTCGTCACCTAGAACCTGTACTCACTTGTATGTACATATATGTAATAAATTAGATTTAAGGTACTTTTGACGTTTTGTTTAACACCCTCCTTTGTGGTTTTGTATCTGTCCCTCTGGCCATTTCATTCCCATATCGTAATTTTCATTTAAAGAGCCTGTGGAACCGTAGATGGTTCATGACAATATATATATATATATATATATTATATATATATATATATAATATAATATATATATATATATATTTCTATATATCACACATATCCACAGG
>NC_087203.1:115759879-115782379 GCF_015104395.2 Macrobrachium nipponense | reverse complement strand
AAACGTCCTTTACGTTAGCAGATGTTCATCTGCTAAGTAAAGGATGTTTGAACGTCGAAAGATCTCACGGATACCCCGTTGTTTATTTTTCCTCGTGGCATATATCTTTATTTATGGATTTATCACGTTCCTAACTTCCGTGATTTCGTGTGTATCGCTTATTTGTAATATATAAATGTCTTTTTCTAACCAGTAATTTGAATTTGTTTCTCTGAATTTAACCTGATATATAATTGCCAAGCCAATGAAGCCAATACCTCCATTTCCCCTCCATCTTCCATCCGATTTAGAGATCATCCTCTCATTGAATACTCCCTAATTATGAGAGTATTCTTTTTATAAATATTCTTTGAGAGTTACGTCTTCCTTCGATACGTTTGATTTTTCATCTTTATTCATCCTTTGGAACACAGATGGTAAATACAATCAGTGACGTATGCAGCAGAAATGTCAAGAACAGACATAATAATAATAATAATAATAATAATAATAATAATAATAATAATAATAATAATAATAATAATAATAATAATACCCTTCCAAGCAAAGTAGGCTATAAACACACCTTTACAAATTGCTCTGAAAGTAATAATAATAATAATAATAATAATAATAATAATAACAACAATAATAATAATAATAATAATAATAATAATAATAATAATAATAATAATAATAATAATATTCTTCTAAGAAAATTAGGCTGAAAACACACCTTTAAAAATCGCTTTGAAAGTATCACTTGATTTGTTAAGTAATATAATAATACTAAATAATAATAATAATAATAATAATAATAATCTAATAATAATAATAATATAATAACAATAATAATAATACCCTTCCAAGCAAAGTAGGCTATAAACACACCTTTACAAATTGCTCTGAAAGTAATAATAATAATAAATAATAATAATAATAATAATAATAATAATAATAATAATAATAATAATAATATTCTCAGGAAATTAGGCTGAAAACAGATGTTTTTAAAAAAATCGCTTTGAAAATATCAATTGACAGCAAGCAATACTAATGTCTGCCTGCCATTTTGATAAGCGCTCCGTTAAACTTAATATCGTAAAAAATATCATTACTCAGGAACACGTGTCCTGATTGATTGGATAATTGCTCTAATCTTCGTGTTTCTCGTGAAGTCTGATTTGATCGAGGTCGCGATCAAATCCAATTCTTTATGTGTCTGTATGCTTGTATTTTATATATATATATATATATATATATATATATATATATATATATATATATATATATATATATATATATGTATATCATATTGCGCGGTCAAGGGCAGGAATACGCTGGGGACTCGTAATTCTTTTATTGGTTCCTACGTTTCGGGTTTCGTGGTCGCATCGTCAGGGAATTGTAAGGGGAAATTGTATAATAAATTAATTAAAAGTACTGAAAGGCTAAAACTGAATTATGTCAATATATATATATATATATATATATATATATATATATATATATATATATACATACACACATATACGCAATAAGTGTGCATGCATACATTAAAAGTACGTCTATTCGTGCAGGGAAACTTAAAGCAGACTTATTATTAAAAACGATATGTATACAGTGAAAGACAGACAGCCCCCCAGAGATATACTTTCGAGTTCATTGTTGAGATAACCCGCTGATGCCAAATACGTATTCAAAACTGCTCATTTAGCCTGGAGCGTCAGAAGACACTGGGCTTGCGTTGAAGTGACGAATACCGAGAGAGATAAGTATTGTGGCCTTACGCCAGTGACTCATCATAGTAGGGTCTGGCAATCATTGATTTAAGGGTGGTGAAGGGGGGGGAAAGGGAAGGGGAGAGGGGTGTGTAGGGATGGTAATGAGGAGGAGGAGGAGGAGGAGGAAGAAGAGGAAGAGGAAGAAGAAGAATCTGAGAAGATTAGGGTGAGGAAGGATACGGGTTTCCTTTCTCTGTCTCTGTCGGAAGTGGACACATGCAAATTAATGATTGGAATAAGTTTTGATATAGAAATATTTTCTGTTTACCTTTTGTTTTAATATTCGTTGTACTAATTAATAGCATAAATACACACAAACACTAATGAATTGTTCTAGATAGTTTGCTGTTAAATTATACTTCCCGAACATTTCAATAATTTTCTACACAATTCTTGCAGTACAGATTAATTGATAATTTAGTTACTAGACTAGTCACCCGAATAAAATCAGATTTCGCTTGCTATAAATAAACATTAATTAAATTAATCACAGACGTCTTAGTTACAGATTAAAACATCCTCTTTAACGAAAGAATTCAGCATATTTCATTGATAAAAGAAATTTAAATTATAAACATATGTTATCTGACTGATTAAAACATCTTACTTCAAAGATATATTTTTCCTATCCTATGTTGCAAAAGTCTTATGAATGTTGTTAAAAATGTCATAAAATGTTTACCTTCAGAGGTTATAGGATGGAATCTGATGTATGTTGGGGTTATAGTGATTGGAATTCCTGAGTGTTAGTGTTTTATTTAGTGTAAAACCACGATACCTGTACAGTATCTTATGCACTGGAATGCATCGCTACCAAAAAGTTAAAGATGCTGAGAATAATGTCATTATTGATACGTTCTCTTTTGTGTCTGATTTATTTCCCTGATTTAACAACAATAATGTGAATTCCTCCCCTCTTATTATGAGGGACAATGTTATACTTGTAATGTGTTTACATAAGGAAGATATGATAGTAAGTGAACATTTTAATTAATTAATTAATTTTTTTTGTCTCTGGATTTTTTGTCTTTTTCTGGATTTTTTTTCTTTTTCTGAATTTTTTCCCTTATGTTTGGATAAGCAAATTATTACTATAATATGAGCGGTTTTTTTTCTAGGGAAAATTTTTATTTATCTATTTGGATATGCAACTTATTACGGTAAATGAATTTTTAATGTTTTTCGGGAAAGTGTTTTTTTATATATTTAGATTAGCAAGTACAGGAATTTTAATTTATTTTGTTTTTCGGGGAAATTATTTTTTCTTATTACGTTGAATGAACGTTTTGTGATTTTTATGAGAACATGGTTTTTGTTTTCTTAATATATTTAGATAAGCAGGTTATTACAATAAATGAACTTTGTTTTGTGTATCTTTTTAAGGGAAAATTTATTGTATTACAGTAAATGAAACTTTTTGTGTGTTTTTCGCGAAAGTTTTTTTTTATTACAATAATTGAAAGTTTTATGCGTCTTTTTCGGAGAAAAGTGTTATTTTTTTACATTAAAATAAGCAATTTATCATAGAAAATGAAAAAATTTTTGCCGTCTTTTTCGGGATATATATTTTTGACATATAAAGATAAGCAAGTTGTTACAGTAAATGTTTTTTTTTTTTTTTTTTTGTGAATGTAATCATTTACGCCAAGTCATTGTTCGAGGTCGAAATTTATATTGGGCAGCCTTTTTTGAAACCCTCGATGTAGGGGTGTGTGTGTGTGTGTGTGTGTGTGTGTGTCTGTGTGTTCTTTCGTTCGGGAATCTCTTATTCTCGGATTTTTGTTGGAGATTTATGACGGGCGCGTGTACAAAAGGAAGACATTAATTACAAAACTCTTTTTGGAATAGAAGAAGAAGAAGAAGAAGGCGAAATACCCACAAATCAAATCCTCCTCCCATTACTCAAAAGGCGAGGAAAATATGGTGGAGATTTCCCTCTGTAACCCAAGGGGACCAAAGTCCGCCCGCGAGCGAGTGGAGACGAGAGACGCGAAGACGGTTTCCAGAGGTCTGGAAGCCCGCCCTTCCAGTCCGCGCGCTCAAAACACCTTCCCATACACCTTCCGGCGCGGCGGCCCTTGGCCCAACAAACTCCCCTTTCCATCTCCCTCCTCCCTCCTCCCTCCTCCCTTTCCCTTCCTCTTCCAGCACCGACTTCCATACACCTTCCAGTCCGTGGTCCAACCACTCCCCTCTATCCTTCCCTTCTCCTACCCTTCCCCCTCCTCCTCCACTCCTCCCTTCCCCTTCCACTTCACTGCACTCCCCTCTCATTCTCCTATCCTCCACTCCCCTTCATTCCCCTCCCCTTCCCTTACCCTCCCCTTCATTCCCCTCCCCACCCCTACCGACCCTCCCCTCCACCTCCCCTTTCCCTCACTCCTACTCCCCTCTTCATTCCCCTACCCTCCCGCACCGACCCTCCCCTTTCCCCCTCCCTCCCTCCTCCTCCCTCCCATCCCCTTCCTTACCCTCCCCTTCCCCTCCCCATCCCCTTCCCTTCCCCATCTATTACACTCTCCTTCATTCCCCTACCCTCACCGCCCAACCGCCATCCCCTCCCTTCCAGTCCCCCTACCCTTCCCTCTCCCCCCCTCTCTCCGACCTCCAGAAATGTAAACATTGCTCCTGGGTACTACTTCTTCTTCCTCCTCTTTTTCTTCTTCATCTTGTTCTTCTGCGTCGCCTACGGGTTGGTTTGGGCACTTGGGAGAGGAATCGTGGAATCTAAGTCATTTTTACCTGGGCTGTCATTATCTCTCTCTCTCTCTCTCTCTCGTCTCTCTCTCTCTCTCTCTCTCTCTCTCTCATACAGTTGAGCGTATTTCCTCTTCCACCTTGTTCTTTCATTCTTCGATTTTGGTGTAGAATACAAATATAATCAACGTGTCTCTTAGAAATATTTAATATTGCAAAATATGCAGAGTTATAGGTTTAATATTATTATTATTATTATTATTATTAATATTATTATTATTATTATTATTATTTTATTTTATTGAATATAATGGCAGAGTTTTTCAGAATTGATTTTATACAAAATTCTCTCAATTTTGCATAAAATCAGTTCAGTAAATTCTTTCATTATTTTCAATAAAACATGTTTGAAAGAAGGTCTGTTTCCAGCATTATTATTATTATTATTATTATTATTATTATTATTATTATTATTATTATTATTATTATTGCATGGATGTGCATGTCCTGTGGAAAACCTTTCCATTGCGTACGAACATCGGTGAATGAATAAGATTAATATTTTTTGTTTTTTGGCAGAAGTGAAGTATTTAGTAAATATTTAGCTTTAAATAAGGATTTAGCTTATACTCAACTATTTCATTGCGAGCGGCCAAGAAGTTAGAATTAAAAGGCAATGCTCATTTCAGTAACTTGCAATTATTTCTGTTGGTTTTAATTATTTTGTTATAGTTTTCCATTTGCGCCGTAAACCGTCGAATTCGTAAGTAATTTAATGTCATTTGTAATAAATTCATTTATTTTTAATTTACGCTGTAAACTCGGGAATTCATACATTTTTCATTTACTCTATAAACCCTTGAATTAATGAGTATTTTATGTTCATTTGTAATGAATTCATGCATTTTTCATTTACGCTGTAAACCCTGAATTCGTATCTTAATATAATTTGTAATGACTTCATAAATTTTTTCATTTACGCTGTAAACTCGTGTATTCATAAGTCTTTTAAGATAATTGGTAATAAATTCATCCATTTTTCATTTACGTGGATGCATATATTTTTCATTTACTCTGTAAACTCGTGAATTCATTCATTTTTCATTTACATTGTAAACCCTTGAATGAATGAGTACTTTTATGTTCATTTATAATAAATCCCTTGATTTCATAAGCATTTTAAGATCATTCGTAATTAACTCATGCATTGCTAGTGAAAAGCACATTCATACTGCTTATCGTGTAATTTGTGTTAGCATTCTTTATTCTCAACGTAAAGACCAAAAAAAAAAAAAGGTGGGGGTTGGGGGGGGTGGGGGGGGGCCAACATAATGTCAGAGAATTGCAATGTACAACTGCATGCTAATAAGCCAACCATTGCAAGCCTGCTCAACACTTCTAATGAGTTTGCAACATGCTACCTCGTATCTCAGCGCCTTTGTGACTAATAAGAGAAAAGTAGCTGAGAATTAATTTATAAAAATGTATATTTTGTTGTTGTTGTTGTTGGTGTTTACGTTAATTGTAGAAATTGCCATGTGAGGAGGGTAATACGTGTTTACTGTTTATCTACGTAGAATACGGTTGGTAACTTAAAATATATATATTTTTTATTTTTTATTATTAAATAATACCGTGGGGACTGTACGTCATTTCTGTATTCTTACATAAAATACGGTCGGCAACCTGAAGATTTTACTTAAAATTGTGGCTAGGCCCCACATTCCTTAAGCCCGTTATTTCTCCACCTTAAAACGAAATTAGCCCTCTTCACCCCACCCCCCCCACCCCCCCCCCACCCCCCGACCGCTGCGCATTGAAAAAAAAAACGGGGGGGGGGGGGGGGTGGGGGGGGGGGGCGTGATTGCCCGTCGGAATAAATGCAAATGGTGGCACAGCTCACCTGAACAGGCTGAGTTTGCTCCCTAACACGGGCGAACTTCCGCCGTAAATCGGGTCCGACAAACTAGCCCAGCCAGTTTGGGACGCTAGTTTGGTATGTATCGGGAACTAGCAGCAGGGGAGAGAGAATTCCCGTCGGGAATTTTCTCTTGGAATTTTGGATTTTTTTTTTTTTTTTTTTTTTTTTTTTTTTTTTTTTTTTTTTTTTTGTAAGCTCCGGGTGTGTGTGGGTATAGGAGATGTTCCTGTAAACGGGAATCCACTCTCTCTCTCTCTCTCTCTCTCTCTCTCTCTCTCTCTCTCTCTCTCTCTCTTTCTCTAAGCTAGGCTAGTTTGGGATGTATCGGGAACTATTTAGTTGTAGGGGAGAGTATTCCCGTCAGGAATTTTCTCTTGGGAATCTTTTCCGGAAGCTTGGGGGGTCAGGGGATAGGGAAGGGAATCTCTCTCTCTCTCTCTCTCTCTCTCTCTCTATCTATCTATCTATCTATCTATCTAGTACGCACAGCGGTTTTGTGCGACGAAATCATAAAATTGAGTCATATGAGAAAGTCATCTTTTTAAATGGATAAAATAGAATTCAAACAGAATAGCTCTCTCTCTCTCTTCTCCTCCTCTCTCTCTCCTTCCCTCCACTCTCTCTCCCCCCTCCCCCTCTCTCTCTCGTCTCTCTCTCTCTCAGCTGCGTTTAGTGCGAGGTAATTATGAAAATTATTTTATGATTTGTGACTATGAAGATTCCTCTAGGACAGCTGTTCTAGGTACGCTTAGAATTAGGACACTTATAGATATTTGTATTTGAGATTTAAACAGCATGTTATGATAAGTGTTTGTAAGTGCTACCATAGAAAATTCACAAATTAAAACTCCTGGCATATGCTAGCAAAGGCGACTGTCGTTAATTCGTTAAATAATCTCCGTTAAGGTATGAACAATATGTATATATATATAACTATATACATATATATATCTATATATATATATATATATATATATATATATATATATATATATATATATATATCAACTGTCAACTCCATGTTTATGGCTTAACATTGTTTTTCTCATTTATTTATTAAAATTACTCTAGACAAAACACCGTGGTCTTTTAAACGACTTCTATGTTAATTATATGTTTAACTCTATCTTACAGCTTTGACGGAAGAATAGAAGTTGCATATGAAGATGATATGTTTACAATTGTATGTATGCCAAGCAAAATACAGGTTGCATCTTAAACTGAACTGATTACAGTGCACCAGAAGCAAACAAAATGTAGGTTGCAACTTAAACTGATTTGTTTGTAGTGCATCAGAGCCAAACAGAATATAAGCTTTATTTTAAATTGATGTGTCTACAGTGCACCAGAGCCAAGCAAAATATAGTTTGCATCTTAAACTGATTTGTTTACAGTGCACCAGACCCAAGCAAAATATAGATGGTACCTTAAACTGCTTTAATTACAATGAATTAGAACCAAAAAAAAGTTTAATTTTAAATTGGTGTGTTTACAATGCATCATAGCCAAACAAAGTACAGATTGTACCTTAAACTGCTTTGTTTACGATGCCCACCAGAACCAACCAGATAATTGTTTCATCATCTTCAGAGCCAAGCAGAATATAAGTTTCATCGTAAACTGATGTGTTTACAATGCATCAGATGCAAACAAAATATAGGTTGCATTTTCAATTTCCAGTTGGTGGTGATTTGAAAAAGGTTTTCATTTAAAAACTTTCGATCTTTGGTCAAGTGTTTGTACTTGAGTACTTTGAAATTTTTTAGTACTTTCATGCGCCTTTCATTATTGTTTACTCCCCCCCCTCTTGAATTCATCCTTGCACTTTGATTATTTAGTTTTTGGTATGATTCCACCCTATTGTGGACTTCATATCGGTGTTATATGGATACTTTAAGAAACTGAATAGTGTATTTTGGTGACGGTAAAACGAGCCGTTACAAAATATATGTTGTATTTCAACCTAATTTGTTTACAGTACATCAGAGCCAAGTAAGATAAAAGGCTGCATTTTGAACTGACGTGTTTGCAATACATCAGACCCAAACAAAATATATGTTGCATTTTAAATTTAACTGCTTGCAATCAATCGAAACCACAACACCATTCAAACACCATCAAAAGAACCCTGGATTTCAATCTCGATTCCCGAACTCAATCTATAAAACAACGGTACCGTCCTAAGTGCATCTCTCATAATTAGCAGATAATACCCCTCCACAAAAAGAAGAAAAAAATAACAGCAATTAGAGAAAGAGAGAGAATAGTCATGATAGCGTGACCGAGGTAATGGAACTGGCTATTGAATAATCAGATTCTCTGTCTCCAGTGATTTCTGCTTCCTCGACGCCCAGTTTTATCTGATAATGTGACCGACTGGCTCCCATTGTCGGGAAACTTAACGAAAGGAAATGGGGAAAAAAATGAGAAAGGAGAAAAAAAAAACAATTGCGAAAGTATCCATTGGAAACGGAAGTATATAAAAGAGAATGTGGTGAGTTGGTTTAGGTGTAAAGGGATAAATGAATTGATAAAGGGTCTTGGATGTTAAGTAGAGAAACTGATTATTTGCGTTGATTTTGTGGCCTTCAAGATACGTTGCATGAATGTGCAATATATTTGTAATTTAGAATATATATAATATATATATATATATATATATATATTATATATATATATATATATATATATATATATATAATATATATATATATAATATATATATATAGTATATATATATATATATATATATATATATATATATATATACGTATGTAGAAGGTTTAATGATATATTTCAGAGCATCAACTTTCTACATTTTCGGGTTTTTATGGGCTCCTTTTATTAAATGGAATTTTGTTTACCAGATAATATTTCACAGATAGATATATATATATATATATATCTTATATATATAGATATATATAATACTATATATATATATATATATATATAGAGTTAATTAATTTTCATTTCGAAGTGTAGACTTATTTGGATGTTTCATTAATTAGACCGTTCGATAACGTGGAATTTATCCTAACTAATATCTTTAATTAATGATAGATTTTCTTTTGATCTTTCCGTCTACTTTTTTTTTTTTTTTTTAGGGAGTTGGACCCTTCCTCCCCACCCCCTCCCCCTCCCCCCTCCCCCCCACCCAGAGTTCCGGTTTTCCTCCATAAACATTCCATCGAGATAAGAGAAAGCGAAGAGGGTCATCAACAGCATCCAGTGCGATCGAGTCATCAGATCGAGTCATCAGATCGACCCATCAGATTGATTCATGAGGTCGAGCCACCAGATCGAGCCTTCATATCGAATCATTACGCCGAGCCACGAGATCGAACTATCAGATCGAGGCATAAGAACAAGCCATGAGATCGAGCTGTCAGACCGAGCCACCAGATCGAGCAATCAGATCGAGCCACCAGATCGAATCATTACACCGAGATCGAACTATCAGATCGAGCCATAAGATCAAGTTACCAGTTGAGCCACCAGATCGAGCCATGAGATCGATCAACCAGATTGAGCCACAATCGAACCACCAATTCGAAGCGGAAGTTCTGCGACCCAGTAGACAAGACGTCCTGGCGATGATGATGATGATAATGATGATGATGATCGAACCCTAAAAAAAAACCGTTTATCCGCAGAGGCCAAAACAGTACACAGACCTGCGGAGGATTTCCGCCCGCGGGAGGGAGGGAGGTCGCGGAATGCGACAGACTCACCCGTGAATTATCATCCAACCAGCCCCCTCCCCCCCCCCCCCAACCCCCCCCCCAAACCCCCCGTTATGGATAAGTTATGACTAATGACGGACCCTTATCGGGAAACCCACCTGTAATGGAAAGCTTGTGTTGGTGGTGGCGGCCCAGTCTTGCCCCTTAATGAACCTCTAATTAAAAAGCCAAGACAATTTCCTGTCTGTATATTGGAAGCTGTGATGTCCTTCCCACACCCATCCTGAAATCCGATCCCTCTCGGGACTGACTGCTGGGTGGTGGTGGGCGGGCCTATTCTCTCTATGCCCCACCCCCCCCCCCCCCCCCCCCCCCCCCCCCCCATCCCGTCACCTCCACCTACTCCTCCACCTACTCCTCCTCCTCCCTAATTTCGATTTAGCCCTCCAAACAGTTTGATGTAACCTCAGGGGCTTGCAGTATAGGAATATGCCCCTAAGGAACTCTCTCTGAATACTTTCATTTTGAAAAAGCAATGAAAAGTAGTATAGGCCTTTGTTTGTAAGCCTTTTTTTTTTCTAGTACAAGTTGTGCCCTTTCTCTTTGTAGAAAGTAATGAAAAGTAGGCTTTGTTTGGAAGCCTTTTCTAATAAAGTAATGAAAAGTAGTCCTAAGTTTGTAAGTCTTTCTCTAGTACAAGTTGTGCTCTCTCTCTATGTAGAAAGTAATGAAAAGTAGTCCTAAGTTTGTAAGTCTTTCTCTAGTACAAGTTGTGCCCTTTCTCTATGTAGAAAGTAATGAAAAGTAGACTGTTTGGAATCCTTTTAATAAAGTGATGAAAAGTAGGCTTAAGTTTGTAAGTCTTTTTCTAGTACAAGTTGTGCCCTTTCTCTTTGTAGGAAGTAATGAAAAGTAGGCTTTGTTTGCAAGCCTTTTCTAATAAAGAATTTAATGAAAAGTAGGCCTTAGTTCTAATAAAAGTTTTGCCTTTTTTTGTTATAAAGTAATGAAAAGTAGGCTTTGTTTGTAAGCCTATTCTAATGAGGAAAGTAATGAAAAGTAGGCCTTAGTTTGTAAGCCTTTTTCTAGTACAAGTGGGCCTTTTATTTTGTAGAAAGTAATTTTGTAGAAAGCAAAGGAAAAGTAAGCCTTGATTGTACTTTTCTAGTACAAGTTGATCTTTCTTTCTGTAGAAAGTAAACCTTGATTGTAGGCCTTTTCTAATACAAGTTGACCTTTCTTTCTGTAGAAAGTAAAGGAAAAGAAGGCCTTGATTGTACTTTTCTAATACAAGTTGACCTTTCTTTCTGTAGAAAGTAAAGAAAAGTATTCCTTGATCCTACTTTTCTATTACAAGTTGACCTTTCTTTTTGTAGAAAGTAAAGGAAAAGTAGGCCTTGATCGTACTTTTCTAATACAAGTTTACCTTTCTTTTTGTAGAAAGTAAAGGAAACGTAAGCCTTGATTGTACTTTTCTTATACAAGTTGACCTTTTTGTAGAAAGTCAAGGAAAAGTAAGCCTTGATTGTAAGCCTTTTCTAATGCAAGTTGACCTTTCTTTTTGTAGAAAGTCAAGGAAAAGTAAGCCTTGATTGTAAGCCTTTTCTAATGCAAGTTGACCTTTCTTTTTGTAGAAAGTCAAGGAAAAGTAAGCCTTGTTTGCAAAACTTTTCTAATGAAAGTCCTTTCGCGAAAGACTGAGGGAACATAAACATGCTTTATATAGGAATTACTTGAAAAAAATTATTGTGGCTTTATTAAAAATTCCAATAAACCAGGAAAAGATACTTTCGTATTAAAAGCAAGTCTTGCAAGTAGGGAGGTCCCTTTCACTTATAAAAAATTGAAGTGGCAAGTGGTTTTAAACAAGCCTTCTGTTTACGAATATAAAGGTCTATAAAATCTATAAAATCTATTGAATTGAATTTCCTTTGCCTTGTAACACAATTAACTCTTTAGAGGAGAATTCAATCCTGATATACCGAAATGTCTTAGGAAGTATTACTGTACATAGAGTGTAGTTCTTGGTTTGATATTTTCAAATGTACTACAGAACATTTTACGCGGTTTCGTTACTGATATCAGCGTATGCGTTTACCATACATGAAGAGAAATTTTATTATTATTATTATTATTTTTTTTTTTTTTTTTTTTTTTTTTTTTTTTTTTTTTTTTTTTTTTTTTTTTTTTTTTTTTTTTTTTTGCTCTATCACAGTCCTCCAATTCGACTGGGTGGTATTTATAGTGTGGGGTTCCGGGTTGCATCCTGCCTCCTTAGGAGTCCATCACTCTTCTTACTATGTGTGCCGTTTCTGGGATCACACTCTTCTGCATGAGTCCTGGAGCTACTTCAGCCTCTAGTTTTTCTAGGTTCCTTTTCAGGGATCTTGGGATCGTGCCTAGTGCTCCTATGATTATGGGTACAATTTCCACTGGCATATCCCATATCCTTCTTATTTCTATTTTCAGATCTTGATACTTATCCAATTTTTCCTCTCTTTTCTCTTCAACTCTGGTGTCCCATGGTATTGCAACATCAATGAGTGATACTTTCTTCTTGACTTTGTCAATCAACGTCACGTCTGGTCTGTTTGCACGTATCACCCTATCCGTTCTGATACCATAGTCCCAGAGGATCTTTGCCTGATCGTTTTCTATCACTCCCTCAGGTTGGTGCTCGTACCACTTATTACTTGCAAGGTAGCTGATGTTTCTTGCACAGGCTCCAGTGGAGGGCTTTTGCCACTGAATCATGCCTCTTTTTTGTACTGGTTCTGTGCAAGTGCCGTCATTCACTTGCTATGTGGTTTATGGTTTCATTTTTCGTATTGCACTTCCTACATATGGGAGAGATGTTATTTCCGTCTATCGTACTTTGAACATATCTGGTTCTTAGGGCCTGATCTTGTGCCGCTGTTATCATTCCTTCAGTTTCCTTCTTTAGCTCTCCCCTCTGTAGCCATTGCCAATTGTCATCGCTGGCTAGTTCTTTAGTCTGTCTCATGTATTGTCCGTGCATTGGTTTGTTGTGCCAGTCCTCTGTTCTTTCTGTCTTTCTCCTGTCTCTGTATATTTCTGGGTCTTCGTCTGCTTTTATTAGTCCTTCTTCCCATGCACTCTTTAGCCACTCGTCTTCACTGGTTTTCAGATATTGCCCAAGTGCTCTGTTTTCGATGTTTGACGCAGTCCTCTATACTTAGTAGTCCTCTCCCTCCTTCCTTTCGTGTTATGTATAGTCTGTCCGTATTTGCTCTTGGGTGTAGTGCTTTGTGTATTGTCATATGTTTCCTGGTTTTTCTGATCTATGCTGCGGAGTTCTGCCTTCGTCCAGTCCACTATTCCTGCGCTGTATCTGATTACTGGCACTGCCCATGTGTTTATGGCTTTTGTCATATTTCCGGCGTTGAGTTTTGACTTGAGTATCGCCTTGAGTCTCTGCATATATTCTTTCCTGATCGTGTCCTTCATCTCTTGGTGTTTTATATCTCCTCCTTCCATTATTCCAGGTATTTGTATCCTGTCTCATCTATGTGTTTGATGTTGCTCCCATCTGGTAGCTTTATCCCTTCAGTTTCTCGTTACTTTGCCTTTTTGTATGTTGACTAAGGCGCATTTTCTATTCCAAACTCCATCCTGATGTCCCCAGATACAATCCTTACGTCTGGATTAGGGTATCTATTTCCTTGATGCTCTTACCATACAGCTTGATGTCGTCCATGAACATCAGATGGTTGATTCTGTTGCCTCTTTTCTTGAGTTGGTACCCGGCATCCATCTTGTGTAGTACTTTTGTCATGGGAATCATGGCTACTACGAAGAGTAGTGGGGACAGTGAGTCGCCCTGGAAGATCCCTCTTCTGATTATTAACCTCTGCTAGTCTTATTCCAGAGCTTGTAAGTATTGGTTATTCCAGTTGCGTCATTGTATTTTTGAGGAAGCTGATGGTATTTTCCTCTGCCCCATATATTTTCAGGCATTCTATTAGCCATGTGTGTGGTATCATGTCGAAGGCTTTCTTATAGTCTATGCATGCCATGCTTAGGTTGGTTTTCCTTCTCCTACTGTTCTTCATTACCATTTTGTCTATCAGGAGCTGGTCTTTTGTGCCCCTACACTTCCTTCTGCAGCCTTTCTGTTGGTGGGGGATGGTGTTTGTCTCCTCTAGGTAGTTGTATAGCCTTTCACTGATGATACCTGTTAGTAACTTCCACATTATTGGTAGGCAGGTGATAGGCCTGTAGTTACTGGCTATATTTCCCTTACTCTTGTCTTTTTGTACTAAGGATGGTTCTTCCTGTGGTCATCCATTTGGTGCTTGTGAATTTGAGATACAATGCTGGAGTTGTTCTGCTATTCGTGGGTGTAGGGCCTTGAAGCTTTTGAGCCAGTATCCATGGACTTCATCGGGACCTGGGGCTTTCCAGTTTGGCATTTCTTTAGTTGGTGTCTGACTGTTGTCGGTCGTGCTGGTCTGTTGAATCTTTCGTTTTTATTCTCCCTTTTGTTCGTTCTTCCCTTGACTTCCTGGAGCCATGTTGCATGTTTGTTGTGTGATACCGGATTGCTCCATATGTTTTCCCAGAGTCTCTTACTTGGTTCGGCTTCAGGAATTTCTGGGGTGGTTGTCTTCCCCTCTTAGTTGGTTGTATAGTCTTTTCTGGTGGTTACCGAATAGTTTGTTCTGTTGGTATCCCTTATTCCTGTTCATGTACCGTTGGATCTTATGTGCTTTGGCCCTTAAGCCTCTGTTTTACATCTTCTATTGTGTTGTTTAGTCCCCTCTCTTGTACTTTGTATTTCTCGTTGAGTTCCTCCCTTGTTTTTCTTGCTTCTTAGCCTTTTTTCTTTTTTCTGCCATCTCTTTCAGTTTACTCAAGTCAGATCTCATCACCATGATTTGCTTTTCCAGGCGCCTTTTCCAAGGAGGTTGCTGTTTTGGTTTCTGTTGGGTTGGGTTGTGGGGGCTGGTGGTGTTTGGTGTTCGAATTCCCATTATTATTATTATTATTATTATTATTATTATTATTATTATTATTATTATTATTCTTATTATATTAAAATTAAAAACTCTAGTGATTGCTTTTAAAAAGTACAGACTGGTTGAATGGTATTATTCATTCATTATTAGTTATTATTATTTTATTCATTACTTTCATTCATTATTATTATTAATTATTATTATTATTATTATTTATTTAAGTTATTTTTTTTTTTTTATTTTTTTTTTTTTTTGCTCTATCACAGTCCTCCAATTCGACTGGGTGGTATTTATGTGTGGGGTTCCGGGTTGCATCCTGCCTCCTTAGGAGTCCATCACTTTTCTTACTATATGTGCCGTTTCTAGGATCACACTCTTCTGCATGAGACCTGGAGCTACTTCAGCCTCTAGTTTTTTCTAGATTCCTTTTCAGGGATCTTGGGATCGTGCCTAGTGCTCCTATGATTATGGGTACGATTTCCACTGGCATATCCCATATCCTTCTTATTTCTATTTTCAGATCTTGATACTTATCCATTTTTTCCCTCTCTTCTCTTCAACTCTGGTGTCCCATGGTATTGCGACATCAATGAGTGATACTTTCTTCTTGACTTTGTCAATCAACGTCACGTCTGGTCTGTTTGCACGTATCACCCTATCCGTTCTGATACCATAGTCCCAGAGGATCTTTGCCTGATCGTTTTCTATCACTCCCTCAGGTTGGTGCTCGTACCACTTATTACTGCAAGGTAGCTGATGTTTCTTGCACAGGCTCCAGTGGAGGGCTTTTGCCACTGAATCATGCCTCTTTTTGTACTGGTTCTGTGCAAGTGCCGGGCATTCACTTGCTATGTGGTTTATGGTTTCATTTTCGTATTGCACTTCCTACATATGGGAGAGATGTTATTTCCGTCTATCGTACTTTGAACATATCTGGTTCTTAGGGCCTGATCTTGTGCCGCTGTTATCATTCCTTCAGTTTCCTTCTTTAGCTCTCCCCTCTGTAGCCATTGCCAATTGTCATCGCTGGCTAGTTCTTTAGTCTGTCTCATGTATTGCCCGTGCATTGGTTTGTTGTGCCAGTCCTCTGTTCTTTCTGTCTTTCTCCAGTCTCTGTATATTTCTGGGTCTTCGTCTACTTTTATTATCCTTCTTCCTATGCAACTCTTTAGCCACTCGTCTTCACTGGTTTTCAGATATTGCCCCAGTGCTCTATTATTATTATTATTATTATTATTATTATTATTATTATTATTATTATTATTATTATTATTATTATTATTATTATTATTAATTATTTTAAAAACTCTATGATTGCTTTTAAAAAGTACACTGTTGAATGCTTATTATTATTATTATTATTATTATTATTATTATTATTATTATTATTATTATTATTATTATTATTATTATTAAAAACTCTATGATTGCTTTTAAAAAGCTCAGACTATTGAATGCTTTAGTCCCGTTTTGTTCATAACAAAAGAAAGGTATTTGTACTTTTGTTTTATCTTTTCCCTTCAGTCTTTCTAAAAGGTTTTTTTAGAACGTGTGAATTAGACGCCAGTATTATTAAGTTCGAATTTAGCATTGCATCTGCTACATATATTTGCTTGACCTGTGTACGCAAATGCCCATTTGATATTTGCGTTGAATGTAATTGTATGCGTTGTAGATGTTTATTGATATTAGGTCAACATCGACCTTTTAAAGTAAAAATGAATAATAGATCAGTATCGACCTTTTAAAGTAAAAATGAATAATAGATCAGTATCGACCTTTTAAAGTAAAAATGAATAATAGATCAGTATCAACCTTTTAAAGTAGAAATAAATAATTAATCAGTATCGACCTTTTAAAGTAAAAATGAATAAAAGATTATTATCTACCATTAAAAAAAACAGAAACTGGAGAGCATTTATATTCAGAGGCATATATTTTGAATATATTTGTTCCCCATTTTGTGTTTTTTTTTCAAGTTTCAAAGGTCGATACTGATCTTTTTATCAATAAACATAAACTCGAGAGCAGTCATATTCAAAAGCATAAATTTTGAACATATATTTTCTACAATATGTGCTTTTGAATATTATTTTGAATGTAATTGTATGATTTTGAATGTAATTGCTCTCCAGTTTTTTTTATTAAGTTTCAAAGGTCGATAAAAAATCAGTATCGACCTTTGGAAAAAAAATTGAAACTAAGCAAAAAAAAAAAAGAAAAGAACCACAAACTGGAGAGCTATTATATGCAAAATCATTTTAAAAATCAAAGGTCGATATTAGATCGTTATCGACCTCTGAAAGTTAAAGAAAAAAAACTGGAGAGCAATTATATTCAAAATTATGTTCAAAAGCATTGTATATTGCAAAACATATATATTCAAAATTTATGCTTTTAAATTTGATTGTTCTCCAGTTCATATTTTACCGATGAAAAGATCAGTATTCACCTTTGAAACTAAAAAAAAAAAAAAAAACACACACACAATGATATTCAAAAGCATATATTTTTTTCAATATATTTGTTCTCCAATTTGCGTTTTTTAAAAGATTTATGTTTCCTATTATTCTTATTAATAATTATAATTATTCCCACAAACAGTGGAAGATGCTTATGTATGAAATTCTGGGGAAGCATTAAAATAAGAAGCATATATTGGTAAACTTTTTCTTAGGACAGGGACACAAATTTAGTCATTAGTATGTGAACAGTACAAATAAATATATGCATTTTACATGTTTCTTATTTTAGAATAATATTTGCATAATATTCACAAAAGGTTAATATGCCTTTGTAAGTAATTCACAGGAAGCATTAAACAAAGAAGCATATATTAAGAAGATTTTGTATTCTCAGGATAGGATAAAAATATATTTTTGTTATATGAAAAATGCTAAAAAAGAAAAAAAAAATAATCGTTTGAAGTATTAATGGGACGTCTTTTCTAAGGACAGGGTCGCAGATTCAATTATCAGTATATGAACAATGCAAAAAAAAAAAAGGTTTTGAATCACTTACTGAGAAACTTTTTTTTCAAAATTGGATTAAAATTCAATTATCGGTATATGAACGATGCAAAAAAAAAAAAAAAAACAATAATAATAGTGTGAAGCATTTGTTGGGAAACTTTTTTTTTTTTTTTCTCAGAATTTGGTTACAATCTATTATCGGTACATGAAGAATGCGCGAGAAAAAAATTCTATTATCGGTATATGAAGAATGCAAATAATTGAATAAATAAATAGATCGTATGGGAGCTTTTTTTTTCTCACAGAATTAGATTACAAATTCTACTATTATCGGTATATGAGCAATGGCAAAAAAAAAAAATATTGTTTAAAGCATTTATTAGGAATTTTCTCTCATAATTGGTTTACAAATTGAATTATCGGTAAATGAGCAATAAAAAAAGAAAGAAAAATAGTTTGAAACATTTACTGGGGAACTTTTTTTCTGAGAATAGGGTCCTAAATTCTATTATTGGGGCATGGAAAATGCTAAAAAAAATTAGTTTTTAGAATTGTTTGTGATTTTTTTTTGTCTCAGGCTAAGAGGACAAATTTATTCTGTTTATGAACAATGCAAAAATAAATAAAAATAAAAATAAAACGTTTGAAGCATTCAGTGGGAAACTGTTTTTTTTTTCTCTTTTTTGTGAGAATAGGGCCACAAGTTAAATTATCGGTAAATGAAAAATGAAATAAAAAAATTTATAAATAAATAAAAGTCAAGTTAGTTTTAGAGGAATATTGAAAAAGACACTTTACCTTGGTGATATCTCGCTGAAAAGGAAAATAGAAAAATCACTCACTTTTATTTTGAAAAAAAAGCATGGAAATATGAGAAGGGGGGTTGGGGGGCAAATATTTATTGGGATAATTTTGAAGGACCAAAAGACATGGAAAATTTATAATTACAAAGTTATGATAATTATTATTATTATTCTTGTTTTATGTTGTGAGTTGTGAGTTCTGATTTGTAAACATTATATATTTGTCCACTAGAAGACTGAATGTCTTGACATCTTTGGAAATTCAAAGTCCTTTTAAAACAGGGCATTTATTCAACCTTTTTCGTCAATACCTGAACCGTTCATGGAAATAGGGACTATGAAGGGATAGGTCAAAGAATGAGGTAAAGACTTTATAAACAAATAACATTTTAAAAGATGATTTGCTTTCGTGCTTCCATTATTTGAAAGTCCAGTCTCTCTCTGTGTGGTGATGTACTCAGTTACATCAGCGAGGACTTCTTCGACAGCTGCTATGCGCATGTTTATGGATTATACATGTTTGTGTTGCATATGTATGTGTACCTGTATGCATGTGTATACTAGGAGATCATTTTACACTTTGAGAGGTGTAAGGTTTCCCGTTCATTTGTATTCTGCGTGCTGTTGATCATTGACACAATCTTTTACTTTATTGTACCTCTGGATCAATAAGTATATAAGTTCAATTATAAATATATATATATATATATATATATATATATATATATATATATATATATATATATATATATATATATATATATATATATATATATATATATATATATATATATATATATATATATATATATATATATATTTATGGCACCTGGCTATCTCTGGAAACAGTATAAAAGTTATGTATGTATGTACATATGTAGTGTGTGTATGTAGGATATGTATATATATATATATATATATATATATATATAATATATATATATATATATATATATATTATATAATATCCATACATACACACATACATATGTACATACATACATAACTTTTATACTGTTTCCAGAGATAGCCAGGTGCCAAAATACCCTTATAATTATCAGCAAGGTTGCGGACACTTTGTTCCAAGGAGAAATTAAATGTAGAAATATGTTGCAGGTCCAAAGTGCTCTGTAAAATAACTGTAATTGTTTTTTTTTTTCCATTGATTTTGTATCTAGTGTCATCCCTGGTAACCGTGGCTTATGACTACAATTCTCAATATTGTTACTGTTATTACCATTAGTAGCAATTTATGGGGGGAGGGGAGGTGGTTAGGGTGAAACCCCATTATAAACCATCTTAGGGGTGCCCGCTACAACACTGCCACGTTTCATGCCCACCGGAACAGCCGTTTGGCCGTGATTGAATGACAGACGGACGGACAGACATAACGCCTATTATAGTAAGATTATGAATACTATCATTTATACCTCTTCAGCAACTGTGTTTACACTTTGTATATTCCACGTGTACATGGCCTTGAGCTGAAATAAAATCTATTATTATTATTATTATTATTTTTTTTTTTTTGCTCTATCACAGTCCTCTAATTAGACTGGGTGGTATTTATAGTGTGGGGTTCCTGGGTTGCATCCTGCCTCCTTAGGAGTCCATCACTTCTTACTATGTGCGCCGTTTCTAGGATCACACTCTTCTGCATGAGTCCTGGAGCTACTTCAGCCTCTAGTTTTTCCAGATTTCCTTTTCTGGGATCTTGGGATCGTGCCTAGTGCTCCTATGATTATGGGTACAATTTCCACTGGCATATCCCATATCCTTCTTATTTCAATTTTCAGTCTTGATACTTATCCATTTTTTCCCTCTCTTTCTTCAACTAAACTGGTGTCCCATGGTATTGCGACATCAATGAGTGATACTTTCTTCTTGATTTTGTCAATCAACGTCACTATTATTATTATTATTGATTATTATTATTATTATTATTATTATTATTATTATTATTATTATTATTATTATTATTATTATTAATAATTTACTGGAAGAAGACATTCATTAAGACAGGTTTTATCGTTAATAATGGCTATTTCAGCCGCGTTTATTTTGTATAGAAGTTTTTCTATTCTTCTTATTACTGACTTTTCCATTTGGCGTTCTAATAACTAATTTGAGTACAGAAGAAAAGTCAGTTATAAGAAAAATAGAAAAACTCTATGCAAAATAAACGCTGCTGAAAATAGCCGTTATTTTCAGTAAAACCTATATTATTATTATTATTATTATTATTATTATTATTATTATTATTATTATTATTATTATTATTATTATTATTAATATTATAATTATTATTATTATTATTATTATTATTATTATTATTAACTTCAAATTTGGCGTTTTGAATGCACTGTTTAACAAAGACCCTAGGTCTGTATGTTAGGAAAAAATCCAAATTAATTTAAGATTTGTCACTTTTGAATGCACTCTTTAGTCAAACCCGGAAACGGTGTAGAATATTATAGAAAAAAAACCCTCTTTGTCTCACAACTGAAAATGTACCTCACTGCAATCTGTCTGTAATACTTTTCAGGCCTATAATTCCCATTATAATCACCACTCTGTATCTGAACTGAACCTGAACTTTTGCTGAAGTCTGTCGGTAGTCCCCTTCAGGCCAATACTTCCCATTATAAATAGCCCTTTCTGCGTCTCATAACTGAAACGGAACGTCACTGAGATCTGTCGGTAATTCCCTTCAGGCCCGCAATTCCTATTATAATCACCACTCTGTATCTAAACTGAAACTGAACCTCACTGAGATCTGTCGGTTGTCCTCTTCAGGTCTGTAATTCCTAATTATGAATCCCTCTTTCTATATTACAACTGAAACTGAACTACACTGAGATCTGTCGGTAATCTCATTCAGGCGTATAATTCCCATTACAAATCCCCCTTTTACGTCTAGTAAATGTGAGTAAATCCCACTGGAATCCGTTAGTAGTAATCCTCCTTCAACACTAAGAAATAAAAGTAAAAAATTTTTTGTGACTACGAAAAAAAAATAAAAAAATAAAATAAAATAAAAATAATCCCCGTCCAAATTATCATGATCCGTAAGTAAAGTATTCCTCTCTTCAACACTAAAAAACAAAATTGAACATTTATTTGTAACTAAAAAAAAAAAAAAAAAAAACAAAAAAAAAAAAAAAAAAAATCCCCGTCCATATCATAATCCTCGTAACCGTTATGTATCCTCTAAATAAATCTTTCAATTCCAATCGGGTATTATATGGTAGATAACTAAATCAACCTCCCATTTTTTTGTAACTACAGATAATAATAAATAAATAAATAGATAAATAAAAAAATATCCCACGTCCATATTATCATAATCCTGGTAACCGTTATGAATTCTCTAAATAAATCCTTCAATTCTAATCAGGTATTCTTTGGTAAACAAGTAAATCAATCTCCCATTTTTTTAACTACAAAGAATAAATAAATAAAAAAATCCCCGTCCATATCATAATCCTGGTAACCGTTATGAATTCTCTAAATAAATCCTTCAATTCCAATCGGGAATTATTTGGTAAACAACTAAATCAATCTCCCACTTTTTTTTGTAACTACAAAAATAAATAAATAAATAAATAAAGTCCTACGTATCATAATCCTGGTAACTGTTACGAATTCTCTAGATAAATCGTTCAATTCCGATCGGGTA
>NC_087203.1:115744879-115754879 GCF_015104395.2 Macrobrachium nipponense | reverse complement strand
TATATATATATATATATATATATATATATATATAATTTATATACAAAGGTTTGCTTGAGGATTTGGGGTGTATTTTGTTAAATGTTCACTGTTTTATGTTGGATATATATATATATATATATATATATATATATATCTATATATATGTATGTATGGTTATGTGGTGTGTGTGAGTGTGTGTGTATATATATATATATATATGCAATATAAAAAACAAGTATCGTGCTTCTAAGTAGTCAGTAGAAGGATCCACAGTAATATTCTTGTTTATCCCGACGAAATATATTTGTGAATATTTCCACAAATATATTTCGTCGGGATAAACAAGGGTATTTCTGTGGTTCCTAAAATTCCTGTATCTTCAACTCAACACAAAACACCTATTTCAGGCCTCTTTTTTTGGGGGGGGGCTCTTCCATATACCTCTCCTACCCCTCAACCCCAACAACAACAACAACAGCAAAGTAGCTTGTAGGCTTTCTCCCCGAGTAAGCAAAAAAAAAAAAATGTATTGAAAGGTAGTAGTAGCAGCAGGAAGCCATGGCGCAAAGGACCCTTTGCAAAATGGAGGTTGCAAATTCGGGTCGGTCCTGCTAAGGCTGACACCACCGGCACTTAGTAGGAAGTAGGCTTTAAATTTAGTAGTAATCATTTAGAGAAAAAACTATTCTGTTTTTGTAAGGTAAATTTACGCTCATTATGTAATGGATACAGCGAAAACTACATTTGTTGGAAGTTTGAATTTTAATAATATATATTTTTATCTATAGTTATTGATTTGTTAAGATTTATATTTTTATTCTAATAACAGATCTCCTCTCTCTATATTTCATATCACCCTATGTTATTTCTTTCTAATGAATACCATGTTCTTCGTTCAGTCGTTAGAATTTATAGTAATTGAAGGTGTTCTTTTGAAGTAAGTTATAACAAATGTCTAATTGAAAGTTCCAAAAAATTTCTCTCTCTCTCTCTCTCTCTCTCTCTCTCTCTCTCTCTCACCGTCGCGTCAGTAGCTCGTTCGTTAAAATCAACAGGAACTGAAGATGTTGTTCTGAGATAAGACACAGCGAGAATTAATTTGAAAGTTCACAGAATGTTCTCTCCTCCTCTTCCTGTCGAAGAGAACGCCACCACGTAAACAAACCTTAAATTAGCTCGGGTGTGACGACACATCTGTTTGTTGACGATTTTGGCTCTCAAATGTTCGCATCGTGTCCTGCAGCAGGCCACGGAAATCGGCATTCTTATTTTCCACTACTGCTGTTTCTTCTTGTTCTTGTTCTTCTTCTTCATTCTCATATTATTATTATTATTATTATTATTATTATTATTATTATTATTATTATTATTATTAAAGACAACCGTATTTCAGTACCTTCTTCTTCTTCTTCTTCTTCTTATTATTATTATTGGTATTATTATTATTTTATTATTATTTTGTGTATATATATACATGTATATATATATATATATATATATATATATATAGTATATATATATATATACATCTATATATATATATGATATATACGTGTGTGTGTGTGAATTTTGTTATTTTTATATATATTTGTATTTTTTGAGAGAGCAGTCTGCTTCCTTCATTATTATTATTATTATTATTATTATTATTATTATTATTACTGGACCAAGTAACCCTTGTAAGGATGGCAATAATATCGAGAATTAAAAGCTCCTGTTGTGTTAAGAATATTTATGCACATTTATAACAATGTGATAAATATTTTTAACACTACTGGGGTTTATTATTAATTATTATTATTATTATTATTGTTATATTATTATTATTATTATTATTATTATTTTATTTTTATTATTATTATTATTATTATTATTATTATTATTATTATTATTATTATTATTTTGTATATATATTATTTATGTATTCCTTCTTATTTTTTATATATTTTTGTATTTTTTGAGTGAGGGTCTGCTTTCTTCATTATTATTATTATTATTATTATTATTATTATTATTATTATTATTATTATTATTATTATTATTATTATTATTATTATTTGCTTTTGAATAACTTGCCATCAAACGGGAAACTCATCGATACCACTCGAATCATTTACACGCAAGTCACTCGCTTCGCCAAGACAAGAGACTAATAAGGATTTATTTGAAGTCGCTCAGAATATAAGTCGCCGACCAGTACCGTTCTAAATCGCCCAGGGCGGCGATCGCCTTTCAAATATTGGCAGAAGGAGAACGTGACTTTTTGATCGAAACTGGGGGAGATTAATGTTCTCCGACGACTTATAGGATAAATAATGTAGCGAAGTCCGTCTTCGGTGTCGCCGAACTTAAGCGAACTGCACAAATGTTCAGCGAATACGCTGTTTTTTATTTATTTATTTATTTTTTTAATTTGACTTTCGTAACTGTTGTTCATCTCTCTCTCTAACTCTCTGTCTCTGTCTCTCTCTCAGTACTGTTATTCATCTCTCTCTCTCTCTCTCTCTCTCTCTCTCTCTCTTGTCTTTGATTTAGTCCTTGTTTCGTTTTTATTTTTACAAATGAATTACTGTCATTCATTTTCTGTCTATGAGAAGGTGGACTTGTTCCTATGAATTAGTTTCATCTACATAATAATAATAATAATAATAATAATAATAATAATAATAATAATAATAATAAGTTTACTTTATTTGTAAATTTATTACTATTTTGTAAATGATCTTTAACTACATAAAATTGGTAAGTAAAGTAGTGTTAAAATACTTCAGTATTTTTACTTTGCTAATTTTATTAATCAAATGTTGAGTAACTCATTGAAAACGACACTGGTTTAATATCCAGTCTGTTTGGTTAAAAAATATTGGTTGACTTTTTTATCTTTTGTTTAATATCTACTTTGTTTGGTTGAAAAATATTGGTTGACTTTTTTATCTTTTGTTTAATGTCCACTTTTAGGTTGAAAAATATTGGTTGACTTGTTGACTTTTGGTTTTATATCCACTTTGTTGAGTCGAAAAATATTTGGTTGACCGGTTGATCTCTGGTTTAATATCCACTGATAGTTTGAAAAATATTGGTTGACTTTTGGTTTAATATCCACTTTTCGGTTGATAATATTGGTTGACACTTTTATCTTTTGTTTAATATCCACTTTTAGGTTGAAAAATATTGGTTGACTTGTAGATCTTTGGTTTGATATCCAGTCTGTTAGGTTGAAAAATATAGGTTGACTGGTTGATCTTCATGAGCTGGGTAGTGGATTTGGTGACTCGGTTGACGAATATGGTCGATAATCGATCGTAGAAAAATGTAAGAAGAAGAAGAAAGAGAAGACTAAGAAGACTACCTTGAGGAGGAGGAGGAGGAGGAGGAGGAGGCCTCCTAATTACCTCTTGGCTTGAACTGTAGCCGCAGTTCAAATAACTGTTGAAGGAAGCAAAAGGGGTCAGAACAATTTACTCGAAAACAATCAGGCTCTTTGTTTTTTTGTTTTTTTTTCACATCGTCTATTGTTCTCGAATAATTTTTGGGAAGATTTTAATATTTTTTTCTTTTTCCAGCCGTGGCTTTGCTGTGTCAGAAGCAGCAGTTGTATAGTAGTTCAGAGGTTTTTAGTAAGTGCTTCTCTCTCTCTCTTTCTCTCTCTCTCTCTGCATATGTATATATATATATATATATATATATATATATATATATATATATATATTATATATACATATCTACATATATGTCTATATACATTTGTATATAAGGATATCTGCGTTATCTCTCTCTCTCTCTTTATAATTATTATTTTATGTCAGGTTAAAACATGAACTACGTTTGTCTATTTATCCTCTGATCGTACTAATTGATTTTTACTTTTGTAACCTAAGGTGAGTCTCTTCTTTCTGTATTTCCCTTTACCTCAGTCTTACTTCTTCCTAAAGAACACCATAATATTCTTTGGAATCTTGAATTACAAGTCAGTGGCCCCTGTGGTGGGCTTGTTCCGTATGAATAGGGTTCATCTTCTGAATACTACTACTACTACTACTACTACTACTACTACTACTACTACTACTACTACTACTACTACTACTACTTCTACTACTACTACTTCTGATAATAATAATAATTATTATTATATTATTATTATTATTATCAAAAACTTAAACATATGAATATAGGTTTATATCTTCTGAATATAATAATAATAATAATAATAATAATAATAAATAATAATAATAATAATAATAATAATAATAATAATAATAATAATAATAATAATAATGCCGTAGTCGTTGTTATCTACAGAAAAAAACATTGATTCATAGAAAAAAAATCTCCCTTATTTCATATGATTTGGTAAATGTGAATAGGTTTTTTCTTCTGAATAATAATAATAATAATAATTATAATAATAATAATAATAATAATAATAATAATAATAACAATAATAATAATAATAATGCTGTAGTCGTTGTTTTCAATGAAATAACATTGTGATTATTAGAAGAAAAAAAGAAAACTCTCATATTATGATTTGTTAAATTTAGGGTTTTTTCTTCTGAATAACAATAAACTAATAATAATAATAATAAAATAATAATAATAATAATAATAAATAATAATAATAATAATAATGAAATAATAATAATGTTAGTCGTTGTTATCTAGAGAAAAAAAAAACATTGATTCATAGAAAAAAATAAGAAAAAAACTCCCTCAGAGTTTGTTTTTCGGTCGAGGGGTGGCTGTCCAATCTCCTCCTTCCATATGTTATTCATTGTTTTTCTTTCGTGATAAAGAAGCGTTGTGTTGTTGTTGTTGATGTCCTTGTTTCATGTTTTCTCTTGTTTTTTTTTCTTTTTTTTTTTTGTTTTTTTTTTTTTTTGCCGGACACGTGGGATTTTTTTTTCTTTTTTTTTTCTGGTAAGGAAAACATGTCTTTAGTGTGGTCAGAATTCTTTTGTTTTTTTGAACGAACTGTCTGTTAATCAACGATTGGAATTTGTCAATTTCTATTTTATTTTAATTTCCTGGGATATCTATATATATATATATATATATTATATATAAAATATATATATATATTATATATATATATATATATATATATATATATATATATATATATATATATATATATATATATATTATATAATTATTTTTTGTTTATATATTTAAATTTCACAATATTCATTATTTATAACGTATTTCAATTTCCTGTAATCACGTGAGGTCTTCCATGTTTAAGATAATTTTCAAGGTTATCTTTAAAAAAAATCTTCGATTTTTAAGATAATTTTCAAGATTATCTTTAAAAGAAATATTTGAATGTGAAATGATTTGATATCAGTGAATCATTAACGAGAATAATAAATTGTTACTTATTAATGATTTTTCACGATTTTCGAATCATTATGAGAGTTTTATGAATGTTAACATAAATATTATCAATATCTATAAGGAAATATTTTTTATAATTAGACGAATAAACACCGATATTCTTCTTCAGTTGCCAAATAGTCATAGCATCTTTGATGAGGTGATCAAGTTAGTATTAATTTATCCACATGTTCGACCTTATCCGTTGAGGGGGGGACGAGGGGGAGGGCGGGGGGGGGGGGGGGGGGGTGGGGGGGGAGACTGGGGGGGGGAGGGTGGGGGGGGCGTGTTAGTGGGGTTCATTTCGTGATGTCCTACGAACCCAGGAGTGACAGACAAGTCTCTTGTCTTCGCTGACGAATGGCGACTGTGGGCGACTTTCCAAAAAACGGATTTTTCCCGAAATCATGGCCCGGGGGTCTATGGGCGATTCATCACCGTCTTTTGGGGTCGGGGTTGGGGGGGTGGCAGCGAGAGATCCATTCGCTCTGTATCACAGGAATTGGAGTTTCACAATATGCTAATTTTCGTAGGACCTACTCCTCCTATTAAACTCCTCTCTCCCCTCTTCCCCCTTATCCCTCCCCCTCCCCTCCGACGACGTGTGTCCGCTCTCCGGATTTTGCTTAATTCGATCGAAGCGGTTATTTTTGGGTGGGCCAATTTTGAATTTATTTTCCCACAAAAATTCCTCCCCCCACCCACGACACCTCTGTCCTCTTCCCATTATTTTAATTGGATCAATATTGATTTGCATGTTTGTTTTGGGTGATCGGTGATTATTTGCGACGTTCGTTTTAGATGATCGGTAATTATTTGCAGTGTTTGTTCGGGTGATCATTAATTATTTGCAATGCCTGTTTGGATGAGCAGTAATAATTTGCAAGGTTTGTTTGGGTGATCATTAATTATATGCAGTGTTTGTTTGGATGATCAGTAATAATTTGCAATGTTTGTGTGGGTGGTCATTAATTATTTGCAATGTTTGTTTTACCTGACCAAATAATTATTTGCAATGTGTGTTTGGGTGATCATTACTTATTTGCAATGTTTGTTTGGGTGATCAGTAATTATTTGAAGTTTTTTTTTTGGCTGATCGGTAATTGTATGTTTGTTCGGGTGATTAGTAATTATTTGCAATGTTTGTTGTAGGTGATCACTGATCAGTTATAGTTTGTATGTTTATTTGGGTGATCAATAATTATTTGCAATGTTTGTTTCTGGTGATCGGTAATTATTAGCATTTTTGTTTTTATGTATATAGAATATGAATATATATGATATATATATATATATATATATATATATATATATATATATATGATATACGTATATAATTATTACATATATTTATATGTACATATTTATATGTGTATAATATATATAGATAGATAATTAGATAGTTTTTATATATATCTATATATATATATATATATATATATATATATATATATATATACTATATATATATATAATATATCACTCTTCATGTTTGAAAGCAGTTTCAGAGAATGCTTGAAGGGTTAAACAGATGTTCTGCTATTTTTTATTTTCTGATGAAGTTTTTACAAAAGAAAAAACTGTTCTCGGTTCACATCTAATGTAAATGTTTCATTTTATTATTTTATTTTTTTTATTTTTTTTAACATTACAAAGAAATGGGCATGTTAATGTTACAATGTCAGTATGGTGGTGTTCAAACACACACACACTCACACACACAAAGATCCGTTTTCAAATATATTATGATGGCCGAGTGGATAATGTCACTGCAGTCCTGATTTCTCCTCTGTCTGACAACTGGTTCGAATCCAGGAGAGGACGGAATTATTATCAACTAAAAAATTCCCCTTTGGTTAACATATATGAAAATATATTAATTCCGAGGTAGAGCGAATTGGATATTAAAGGACATTTGTAGCTTAATGTATATATATATGTACGTATGTATGTATGTATTATTACAGACATACATTCTGTATCTATTACGTACAAGAACAGAATTATACACGGTCCGCTTTTAAACAAAATATAATCCGAAGGTTCAATCTCATAGCAATGCCCGTTTGTCTCGTCCCGTGAAATAATCATTGTGTGTAAAAACCGAACGTGAGTGTCTTTTTTTTTTTCTTTTTTATTTGAAAATTTGTGATTTCATTTCAGGTAAAAATAAAGTTTGATTTTTGTAAGATATTCCTGAATGACATACACAGTGGAGATAAGGAAACAGCCAAAAATCTGGTTCATTTGACAGGGCCAGTGAAGATTAGTAACCAACAAAAAAATGAAGTTAATTTGGACAGGACCAGTGAAGATTAGTAAACAGCCAAAACTGATTAATTTGACGGGACCAGTGAAGATTAGTAAACAGCCAAAAATCTGGTTAATTTGACAGGACCAGTGAAGATTAGTAAACAGCCAAATCTCTTGTTAATTTGACAGGGCCAGTGAAGACTAGTAAAAAAAAAATCTGGTTAATTTATCAAGGACAGTAATTTCCAATATTGCTCGACGCTTCTATTTGTAATTTGTATTATTAAAGATTTTTTTGAAAACGTTTCTTGGAATTTTTTTTTTATTTCTTTACAATTTTATCTATTTTTTTAGTATTTTGTAGTTTAACTTCTATTTATATATTTTGAATAACAAAATCAAGATATACTACTGTGGATTAACTTTTTCCATATTATTATTATTATTATTATTATTATTATTATTACTTATTATTATTATTATCATTATTATTATTATTATTTTTCAAAGAAAACTCATGATCACACGAATCGATAAAATGGAAAAGTAAATCCACAGTAGTATGTCTTGATTATGTTATTTAAAATATATATTCTATAATTTTAAATAACAAAATCAAGACATATTACTATGGATCAACTTTTCATTATTATTATTATTAATTGAAGTCGGCATTTTCCAAGATCACAGATCGATAAAGTGTAATTGTATCTTATGAATAGTTTAAGTGATGTTCCAGCAAAAAAGAAAAATATATAAAAAAAATATATTGAAACTGTCTGCCTTTAATTATCGAACCGTTCGTGTGCTGTTTTGTCATTAATTGAATATGAATTTTTTTTTTCTTTTAGAAAAGTTCGTTATTATAAGGGACAGTGTAATCAAGTGATGTCCAAGGTTATTACATAGGTAGTTATTATTTATTAACAGGTGTTAACAGTATCCTCAGTTTTAAATTATACGTTGTGTGTGTGTGTCTATATATATGTATATATATATATGTATATATATATATATATATATATATATATATATATATATATATATATATATATATATATATTATACACTACAGGGTGTCCATAAAGTCCCAGTACCATTACAATAAATAAAATACTTGTAATGGCACTGGGACTTTATGGACATATATATATATATATATATATATATATATATATATATATATATATATATATATATATATATATATATATATTATGTTAGTTTATCAAGTAACATAGCCGGACAAATCCATTTCCTTCCTTATAGTGTGTGTTTTCAGTCAGTTTGAAAATAATGTATTTATAGAGGAGATGGTTTTGGTATCTTGGAACATTTTTGTGTATTATAGATTGGGTTCAGTTTGGGATGAATTATTAAAATTTCTAGACCAGTGAACGACCTGTTTATAGAAGCAAATGTATTAGTGCCTGTTTATGTTCATTTTTACATTTGTCCCGCAGTTGCTTGTGTTTTTATGAGATAGAGAGAAAGAGAGAGAGAGAGAGGCTGCTACCTCCACGCCATCCTTGATAATTGAATATTATCATACGTGATATTCTAATCCTTTTCATTTAGTCTTTCACAAAATGATCGAATTTGATAACATTTCCTTTCATTTCCTTTTCATTGGTGGAAGGAGAAACTGAGCCTGTTCAGTCACTGAACGTTCGTAACTTGTCCTTCATTTGCTATTTATTTTCTGTTATAATTACAACCGTATTTTTATATCAGAAATCACATCCTTGTACTAAATACAATAAGCTCCCCGCTTGTATCATATCCATTTGTCAAAGGGAATTTCTTTCTAGTTAATCCTGCCCTTAGAATTTTGGTAAATGACCTTTCTAGCTATAGAAAGGCAGAGAAATATTATCGTGAAGCCGGGAAGTATATAGTATGTATTCATAAATAGATAATTCAAAATGGCAGTGTATGGTCAAAAGATTCGTAGAGAGAATTTACCAGATATATTGGCCGGCAAGTAAATATTATATATATACTATATATTATATATATACATATATATCTATATATATATATATATATATATATATATATATATATATATGTAATATATCATATATATATATATATATAATAGTATATATATATATATATATATATATATATATATATATATATATATATATATATATATATATATATATATATATTATATGTATATATATATATAGTATATATATATATATATATATATATATATATATATATATATATACACATATATGTATATATCTATATATATATCTATATCATATATATATATATATATATATATATATATATATATAGTATATATATATATATATATATATAAATAAAATATTATATTACACACACACACACACACACACACACACACACACAC
>NC_087203.1:115717379-115737379 GCF_015104395.2 Macrobrachium nipponense | reverse complement strand
AAATCTTGACCTGTCTTTGACTGATATATTTCTACAGTTTCTTAATAGCAAAACCAATTTCGTCACGGTAAATCAGTTTGCAATTGGATTGATTTGCAAGATTTTCCAAAAACCTGCAATTTTCATCTTTTAATTTTTCCCGGGGAATATCACTTTGAGGTTCAAACTTTGGCCTGTCATTTACTTATATATTTCTACAGTTTCTTGATGGCAAAACCAATTTCGTTACGGTAATCAGTTTGCAATTGGAATAGTTTACAAGGCTTTTCAAAAACCTGCCATATTCATCTCTAAATTTTTTTACGAGGATTATCACATCGAGGTCCAAATCTTGGCCTGTTATTTACTGATATATTTATACAGTTTCTTAATAGCAGAACCAATTTCGTTACGGTAAATCAGTTTGCAGTTGGGATGGTTTGCAAGGCTTTTCAAAAACCTGCCATTATCATCTTGTAATTTTTCCCGGGGAATATCACTTTGAGGTTCAAATCTTGATCTGTCATTTACTTATATATTTCTACAGTTTCTTAATAACTAAACCAATTTCGTTACGGTAATCAGTTTGCAATTGGAATAGTTTTTTCAAAAACCTGCCATATTCATTTCTAAATTTTTTTATGGGGATTATCACTTCGAGGTTCAAATCTTGACATGTTATTTACTTATATATTTCTACAGTTTCTTAATAGCAGAACCAATTTCGTTACGGTAAATCAGTTTGCAATTGGAATGGTTTGCAAGATTTTCTAAAATACTGCCATTTTCATCTTTTAATTTTTCTCGGGGATTATCACTTCTAGGTCCAAATCTTGCCTGCTATTTACAGATATACTTCTACAGTTTCTTAATGACAAAACCAATTGCGTTACGGTAGATCAGTTTGCAATTGGAATAGTTTGCAAGATTTTCCAAAAACCTGCGATTTTCATCTTTTAATTTTTCCCTGGGAATATCACTTCGAGGTTCAAACCTTGGCCTGTCATTGACTGATATATTTCTACTGTTTCTTAATAGCAGAACCAATTTCGTTACGGTAAATCAGTTTGCAATTGGAATCGTTTGCAAGGCTTTCCAAAAACGTGCCATTTTCATCTTTACATTTTTCCCGGGGATTATCACTTCGAGGTCCAAAATCTAGATGGTAGGAATCGGCGATAACAACCAAAGGCGCGTCAATTTGAACGAAGTCTTCTCCGTCAGTAGCAACAGCATGGCGTGTCAACGGCGCGTTTTTCGCGGCGCGTTTTGGACTTCAAAGGTCTCATCCAAGTGGTTCCTCCCGCAGTTCACGCAAACACGCGCGAGCTTATTTTCTCGCGGTCGTTTCGACGCGATTCGGCCTCCCCCACATAAATCATTTTCCTCCGTCGTGGAATGGGTTGGTGAACGAAGCAGTGTTCGTCCTTCTCCTTTTCCTGTTTTCAATTTGGTTTGTATTGGATTATTTGGAAGGAGGGCGTTAGTAGGTTTTAAGCAAAGATATATTTATTGGTTTTTCATTTTTACAATTCATAATTCATATGTGTATTTATTTGTATATTGAAGTGTTCTCATTCTTTTTATTCATCTGGTTTTAATTTTGGTTTTAATTGTTTTTTTTTTTTGACAGGGATGAGTTTTGGTTTTATGTGAAGGAATTTTCATTTGGTTTTTAATTTTTGTAATTCATATGTATTTATTTGCATATTGGATTTGTTTCATTCTTTACTTTTTATTCTCCTGGTTTTAATTTTGGTTTCATTTTTTTTGACAGGGAGGAGCTTTGGTTTTATGTGAAGAAATATTCATTAGGTTATTCATTTTTACAATTCATAAGTCATCTGTGCATTTATTTTGTGTAGATTGCATTTAATTGTTGATTTGTCCTTGTGCATTCTTTAGCCATTTTTATTCTCGCTGGTTTTAATTTTGGTTTTAATTTTTTTTGACAGGGAGGGGTTTTGGTTTTATGTGAAGAAATATTCATTTGGTTTTTCATTTTTGTAATTCATAATTCATCTGTGTTATTTATTTGTATATTGCGTTTAATTGTGTACTTTTTATTCTCCTGATTTTCATTGTTTTTTTTTTTTTTTTTTTTTACAGGGAGGCCTTGGTTTTATGTGAAGAAATAATTAGCTGTAGTTTCTTTATTCATATTTATATTTATTCTTATATTAAATTTGTGTAGCTGTTAAACTTTATTGTTCAGTATTCTGCAAATTCTGTTTTTGAGTTGTGTTCATATAATTACACGATGACTTAACCTAACTAGATGAAAATGATAAATTTGATAAAGGTAATAGCTTGACAAAACTAACAAGGATGAAAATAATTGATATCTTTTATCAGTGTATAATGGAGTTCATGATTCGCTATCGTAATCAAACTTTAGTGAACAATTTTATCATTTCGCTTCTAATTCATCGACTCCTTTGAACAGTGATAAAAGATATCAATCATTTCTTAATCGAGTTACCATTTTACAAACAATTACCTTTGTTAAAATAATTGTTTACTAACCACTTAGGTATATTTTCCTCCGTATTATGTCTGGCGAAAATTTCAGTCATTAGATATGGCCTTATCAAGTTTATATCCAGTGTCACTTCGTTATAACATCAGTTTATATCTAGTGTCAATTCGTCATCAGTTTATATCTAGTGTCAATTCGTTATAACATCACAAGGTATGACCTTATCAAGTTTATATCTTGTGTCAATTCTTTATAACATGATAAGATTTGCCCTTATCAAGTTTATATCTAATGTCACTTCGTTATAACATCACAAGATCTGGCCTTATCAGTTTTATATCTAGTGTCAGTTCGTTATAATATCACAAGATCTGGCCTTATCAGTTTTTATCTGGTGTCAATCCGTTATAACATCAAAAGTATCTTCATTTTAATGTAGTTCCTCCTGGAATTCTATCCCGAAGGATAATCGGTTAATAACGTTAGAATTACGGGTCTCCGATCGCCGTGATTACCCGTGGAGGTGATTTCATGACATTATAGTCTGTTATCGGTAACGCTTCGTGTTGCAATAATGAGTAGTGCGTTATGATATCGTATACGCGTGGGATTCGTCAGCCCAAGTATAGCTATTTTCGTATCACATCCGGTTATTGGTTTTAATGCTTTCAGTTAGGGTATGATTGCGAGGATTTTCATATATATATATACACACACATAAACGCAGTTTTGCTTTGGCGTTAAAAACGCTGAACTCCTGAAAGATGGGAAAAGAAGATATTGAAATAGAAATCGCCTGCGATTATGAAGTGGTAGGAACCTTAGCACTTGTGTGTGTGTGTGTTTGCAGTGTCAGTTTATTTTACTAAAGAACTAGTTAAACCTTTAATGTGTGTTTTGTTTGCGTGTGTTTTATTTCGTAGAAGCCTTATTATTAATAGCGACATTATTGTTCTAAGAGGTTCACAATAATAAAAAAATGTTGCGAGTTCGTGTATAATTTAAAAACCCTTTACAAAGCTTTCGAACCCTTCCCTGGGTTCATCTTCAGTCCAAAAGCTTTGCAAAGGGTTTTTAAATTATACGCGAACTCGCAACATTTTATTATTATTGTGGACCTCTTAGAACATTATAATATTCTCTCGCGATAGGGAGTTTTTCACAACTAGCGACGTTATAATTATTATTATCTCCCTTACACGCCAATTATTCTGGCGCTAGACCTTTTGTATTATTCGCGCGTCGAGGATCATCCGTCATTTATTAGAAGGTTCCGAATAGCTCTGGTGATCGCCGGCCGTTCGACGGAATCGCTGTGGCATTATGGGAAATGATTCTATCATTGGGTGATCCGTGATTGGAAGATGGTCGAGAGACTTGTTAAAAGTAGGTGAGAGAAGGATTCTATCAGAGAGAGAGAGAGAGAGAGAGAGAGAGAGAGAGAGAGAGAGAGAGAGAGAGAGAGATACGGTGATTGGAAAATGCGGAAATTTAAGACAAAACTAGTTGAGGATGATAAGGTAGAGAGAAGGACTCTCACACTGTGAGAGAGAGAGAGAGAGAGAGAGAGAGAGAGAGAGAGATAATGATGATGATGATGTTTCAAGATTGAAGAATGTGGAATTGAAGTACAAAACTAGTAGGTGAGGATGATAAGCGTGAGAGAAAGATATTTCCATGGAGAGAGAGAGAGAGAGAGAGAGAGAGAGAGAGAGAGAGAGGGAACCCACCGCCCGCCGAGTCTGCTACAGAAGGAGCGCCTGGATCACTATCGTTACGGTTTTAAAGTCTCTTAAACGCCGACGGCTTTGCGCCGCCTTCCGGATAAGTAATTCATTCCCCGCCCCCCGCCTCTGCCCCCCAAATAATTATATTGACCCCCCTTACTATATAATATCCCCCATTAATAAAAAAGAACTCAATGGGAAAAAAATGCGAAGTCTTATAGCAGAGCTTCGCCGTGGAACCCTCACCTTGTTGGGTAGGCTTCCGAACCGTCTTCTTCTCCTTCATCCAGGGGTACTCGGGCATGCCCACTCCGGGGGGCAGGGACTCCAGATAAGAGGTCATGGCAGGGTTGCAAGGGTGGGCGCTCATGTCGGGCGGCAGCTGCACGTATTCGTTCATGGGCAGGGAAGTGGCGCCCGGCGTCACGTAATGCTGCGACACGCACGACTCCATGTCGTCGGCGCCAGGTACGACTACCTCCTTCGTCGTCGTAGTCGTCGTTGTAGGTCGTCGCGATGCCCACCATGCCCAGCAGCGCCCCCCGCCGCCGCCACCACCACCATTGCCCACTACAGTTCCTGCTGCTGCTGCGTCTTCGTGGTGGCCTTCTTCTTCGTCGGTAGCGCCACCCTCTTCTTCTTCCTCTTCCTCTTCCTCCTCTTCTTCACCCTCCTCCTCCTCCTCCGTCCAAGGACCTCCCTGCCCTTCGATGGTGCTCACGCCTCCTGCCGAAGTAATATCCCACAGCAGGGTGCCCGAGGAGGAGGCCTCTCGCCTTCGGAGGCCAACGAGGCGTCACGGAACTAAAACCCAAAACAGCGGAGACAGACGAGAGATTCAGAGACACTTCAAAAAATCACTTCTATATAATTTTTATTTTTTTAAAAAGTCGCAGATGAATGAAAAAAGAACGATAAATAAATAAATAAATGAAAAAATAGATATTCGGTAAGATGGGAAGAGGTCCGTGGCGCCGCCCCCTTTTTTTTGGGGTGGGGGTTGTTTTCTTTGTCCTCCGGAGGAACCGAACTAAAAGGAATTAGTGCATGGTTTCGATTTCAACGAGAACTCGCGAACAGCGGCGCCATGCCCTTGGCACACTTGGTCACCCACCATCGCCGCCGCCTTCGCGAACTCCTCAGCAGTGACTGGACATGCCCCTCGTTTAACATACACGGTAATGACACATTTGCGAGGGTTCGCCGGCGGGCGGCTGGAAAGGTGAGAGGGCGCGCGGGCGGTGGGCGTCGTTGGGCGCCCTCCCCAAAAATATAAATCAGGGATCCGAAGGGGGTTCAGGTTGGCGGTCGGGTATGGATGTGTGTGTGTGTTTACCGCTGGCGCCAAAGATGATGGCAGCAGTCAGTAAGTTGAAGTAACTGCTGCTTCGTCAATCGCCAGAGTTGAGAGAGAGAGAGATAGAGCGTGAGAGCGCCGCGTGGTGGCTGCTGCTGGTGGCTCTGGCTTTTGGCGCCGACCGTGTGCCAGGCGGGACAAGACGAGAGGAATGAGGGACCGTCGTACTCGTAAGGGGTCGCGCGCGCACCGCCGCCTCCGTGCCGTATAAACCAACCGTCTGGTCTGGGCGACCGTGCAGCTGCAACTGTGCGGGTCTTCGGTGTTCTTCTCTCAGCACCTCCACTCCTCCACCACTCCACCACCAATCCTCCCCCTCCTCCTCCACCACCACCACGCACCGAAGGCTAGGCTAGGCTCTGCTATATAGCTAGGAGAGGTCTCTCCGTTCTCGGTCGGCCCCGTCCTAGCCTTCCCCCCTCCCCCCGGGGAGGTAGTAGCAGACCCTGCGAAGGGAGGGCTTGTGCTGCCTCTCTCTCTCTCTCTCTCTCTCTCTCTCTCTCTCTCTCTCGTATCCTTGCCTACCTTCCCTGTGTCTCTTTTTTCACTCTCATATCCTTGCTGCCCACCTTTTCTCTCTCTTTCTCTCCCTGTACTTTCATTGCATCCTTGCCTACTCCCCCCCCACAATTCTCTCTCTCTCTCTCTCTCTCTGATCACCCCTTCCATCATCCATCCCCCATTGCATAAAAGACCTCTCTCTCTCTCTCTCTCTCTCTCTCTCTCTCTCTCTCTCTCTGTCTGACAGCTTGTACTCACAACGAAAGGTATACTAGTATAGTTTCTGAATGAAGTGCATTCGGGTCGTACTCATCATATTAAGAGACCCTTCTTAATTATCTGGGTCGAGAGAGAGAGAGAGAGAGAGAGAGAGAGAGAGAGAGAGAGAGAGAGAGGAGGGGGGTAGGAAGGGGCTATGCTATGGGGTATAAACAGTGTGACCCCCCCAATTGATTTTAGGCCTTCTCTACTGCTGTAATTAAATGGTGATAATCCATCTCTTTTATTTTATTTTTTTTTTAAATTCGCCTCACGTGCAGATTTAAGATTGGGTCGCGGAGGCGCAATGAAATAGAGAAATGTATATATATGTATGTATATGTGTATGTATATATGTATATATAAATATGCATTTTTTTGTAGAGTATGTTCACTTTTATGCTTTGCAAGAAAGTTGTATTAGATAAGGTTTTCATTTTTTTTATAGCTTCATTTTCAGTTTTAGTGTAAAAATTAATATGTTGAAGTATTATACAGTTGTATTAGTTAAGGTTTTCATTTTTATTTTAGCTGCATTTACAGTTTTAGTTGTTAAAATTAATATGTTGAAGCTATTACACAACAGGGTTTCAAGTGTTCTAGTTTAGATGTATTTTTTATTGTAAAGATTTACATATGTAGTTTGATGTACTTTTGATGGACCATTATCCAAGAGCTTGTAATGTCTGTAATAACTGTATATGTTGTGGTCACTGAATTTCCATCTCTCTCTCTCTCTCTCTCTCTCTCCTCGCTCTCTCCTCTCCTCTCTCTCCTCCTCTCTCTCTTCTCTCTCTCTCTCTCTGTTTTCGTAAGCGGAAGGCCGGCCTTGCTTGTATGAAAATTTTACCGTCTAGTCTTATCAATTAAATTTATTTATTGTTTTTTATTTTGAAAGTGAAAATTCCTGGAATACGCGGCCATGAAATTTTTTGAACTTATTTGTATTCGCAATATTTTTCAGAAATGGCCGGATAATGAACTGATTAGTGAGAATATTATCATCTAAATAAAGATTCCTTAATGTGCAAGTATTGCTGGAAATTGGTATATTTGAAGATACGCTCGCATGAAATAAACGCACATACACACACACACACTCACACGCATATATATATATATATATATATATATATATATATATATATATATATATATATATATATGCTAATACAAATAATTAAAAAATTTCATGGCCGCGTATTCCAGGAATTTCACTTTCAAAATAAAAAACAATAAATAAATTTAATTGATAAGACTAGACGGTAAAATTTTCATACAAGCAAGGCCGGCCTTCCGCTTACGAAAACAGAGAGAGAGAGAGAGAGAGAGAGAGAGAGAGAGAGAGAGAGAGAGAGAGAGGTGGCCATTGACGTTTTAATGACGTCATCGCTAAACAGGCAATGGTAACTTGAATGAACGTTTTGGTCGATAAAACAGATTTCTAAGAAACATTTGTTGGGTCATATTTCTGGTCACTTAATATTTTTCGTTTTTATTACATTTATTTATTATTGGTTACCCGTTTCTGTCTATTGGGTCTTAGAAGAAGCTGAAGTAGATATTCTTATTAGATATTCTGCTGGAATTTAGACATTTTGTTTTTTTATAAATAAGCAGCATTTTTTTACAGTGTCTTTAACCATTGATTCGGCCTCACTAGGTATAACATTAGAGAGAGAGAGAGAGAGAGAGAGAAGGAAGACCTGCTTGAATGAAATGAAAACTAGAGATAAAAGGTGGGGCAAATGGTAGGAGAGAGAGAGAGAACATGGGTGGTGAAGCTAGTCAAGGATACGAGAGAGAGAGAGAGAGTTTTATAAAATTTTCTTTCTTCTCAAGGCGCCGCCGAATAACAGTATATCGCCCCTAGCGTGTAATGTTATGGGCGAAATGTCGGAAAATGACGAAATTTCGCCCACTTACCGTATGGGTAATCACCTGGACCGCTTCGCCTTATTCTCCCCTTTTTAGTTTTCTAAAAAGAAAACTATTGCGCCGACTTTGTCTGTCCGTCCGCACTTTCTCCCGTCCGCACTTTTCCCTGTCCGCCCTCAGATCTTCAAAACTAGTGAGGCTAGAGGGCTGCAAATTGTCACGTTTATCGTCCACCTTCCAGTCATCCAACATACCAAATTGCAGCCCTCTAGCCTCAATAGTTTCCATTTTATTCAAGGTTAAAGTCAGCCATAATCACGCTTCTTGCAGCGATATAGGACAGGCCACTACCGGGCCGTGGTTGAAGCTTCATGGGCAGCGACTTTTACAGCATTATACGGAGGCTACCGATAGTATAGATCTATTTTCGGTGCCCATGATTATTATACGCTGTAGCGGCTGTAGCACAGAAAACTCAGTTGCGCCGGAGAAACATGGACTCATTATATTAGTTATATTAGTTGATTCAAAATTATCTTCTACTGTTTTTGCTCAGACTAATTTCATGTTTTGTTTTACCACCTATTTTTTTATGTGTCGACTTCAATTGGTTACAGAAATACAAATATTCCTTGTAATAATTAATATCTTTTACGTTTAGAAGAATATATATACATACATACATACAGGGTGTCCATAAAATCCCAGTACCATTCTGGTCAATTAATAGTTGTACTGGTACTGGGACTTTATGGACACCCTGTATATATCATAATATATATGTATATGTATGTATGTATGTATGTATATATATTACATATGGTACATGCATACATGTATACATACATACATGCATACATACATACATATATATATATATATATATATATATATATATATATATATATATATATGTGTGTGTGTGTGTGTGTGTTTGTATATATATATATATTATCTATTATATATATCTATATATATATATATATATATATATATATATATCTATATATATATATAGTTATTATGGATATATATGTACATATATTCATATATATGTGTATAGATAAATTCTGCATGCAGGGGCAACATTGCACATAAAAATTCTCGTAATCGAGGTTAAAGATTTAAATAAACAAGATTTCAGTTCATATTTACGTAAAATAAAAAGTGCTTTCTATTTTTATCAAGATCTGCTGCTGGTTCTGAAGACAGTCTATTCGATATCTTTGAACTGCAAACTGATTTGAGGCGATTCGTGGCGGCCATTTGTTTTTTTTCAAAACACACGGACACTGCTTCTGTTAAAGGAATTTTTGTATGTACAATAAATTGTCTTTTGCCATTATATATTATTGTCTCCATCACGTCATTTCATTTTTCTGATATAAACCTATTTAACTAATAATAAAAATATTTTCTGTATTGTCACAGAGAACTGACAAGTTTTGTCCATATTTTGATATGAAAATGTTTAGTTATATCCTCCAATGAACAGCTGGTATAGTGGTTAGTGTCGTGGCATATCACTCAGATGTTGCGGGTTCGCGTCTACCCTAGGGCGATGAATGATCGCTGGCTCTGTATCGTGATCAGAATCTTGTAGAAGGTTGTGAACCCTTTGGTCGGGGAAATACCTTATTTGGAAGCTTGAATTTCAAGTCATTGGGCCCCTTTGGTGTACTTGTTCCATGTGAATAGGTTTCAGGTATTGAAATAATAATAATAATAATAATTTTATCCTTTTCGTAATTCCAACAACGACTCTTTATTTTCATTTCTTCTTGCCCAGGGATTGATTCCTATGCTCGAAGTCCTTAACCTTTCCATCGATATGTAAACTGGAATCTTTATGTATTTCCGTGCAAGCAGGGCATTAAATTTCTACGGAATACATGACTTAATAGGAATTTTAATGCTTAATAGGTTTCTCAAGGTTGAAGCATTATTATTATTATTATTATTGTTATGGTTATTATTGTTATTATTATTATTATTATTATTATTATTATTATTATTATTATTATTATTACTGAGAAGATGAACCCTATTCATATGGAACAAGCCCTCCCTCAGATGAAAATAGAAGTTAACTTATAACATTCCTTTAAGTGAAACTGGAATTAGACATATAACATTCCTTCCTTCATTTGAAACTGGAATTTAACATATAACATTCCCTCCTTCAAATGGAACTGGAATTCAACATATAACATTCCTTCCTTCATATGAACCTGGAATTTAACATATAACATTCCCTCCTTCAAATGAAATTGGGAGTTAACATGAAACTTGAATATAACATATAACATTCTTTCAGTTGAAACCGTAATTTAACATACTATGCGTCTCAAATGAAACTGGATTTAACATATATCTTTCTTTCAGTTGAAACTGGAATTTAACATACTGTTCCTCTCAAATGAAACTGGAATTTAACATACTATTACTCTCAGATGAAACTGGAATTTAACATACTATTCCTCTCAGACGAAACTGGAATTTAACATACTATTCCTCTCAGATGAAACAGGAATTTAACATAGTATTCCTCTCAGATGAAACTGGAATTTAACATACTATTCATCTCAGATGAAACTGGAATTTAACATACTATTCCTCTCAGATGAAACTGGAATTTAACATACTATTCCTCTCAGATGAAACTGGAATTCAACATACTATTCTTCTCAGATGAAACAGGAATTTAACATACCATTCCTCTCAGATGAAACTGGAATTTAACATACTATACCTCTCAGATGAAACTGGAATTTAACATACTATTCATCTCAGATGAAACTGGAATTTAACATACTATTCCTCTCAGATGAAAATGGAATTTATCATACTATTCCTCGCAAACGAAACTGGAATTTAACATACTATTCCTCTCAGATGAAAATGGAATTTATCATACTATTCCTCGCAAACGAAACTGGAATTTAACACACTACCTCTAGATGAAACTGGAATTTTACTACTAGTCATCTCAGATGAAACGGAATTTAACATTACTATTGGAATTTTACATACTATTCATCTTTCAGAAATGGAAACTGGGGAATTTAAAGGCGATAAAAACTTATTCCTCCAGGATGAAAATGGAATTTTAATCATTAACGATTCCTCGCAAACGAAACCCCTGGAATTTAAAACATTACTAATTCCTCTCAGATGAAAAAATTTGGGAATTTATTCATACTGAAATTCCTCGCAAACCGAAAACTGGAATTTAAAACACCACTAATTTCCTCTCAGAGAAACAGGAAATTTTAACATAGTATTCCTCTCAGAGTGAAAACGGAATTTAACATTACTATTTATCTCAGATGAAACCGGAATTTAACATCTTATTCTCTCAGATGAAACTGGAAATTAACATACTATTCCTCTCAGATGAAAATGGAATTTATCATACTATTCCTCGCAAAGGAAACTGGAATTTAACATACTATTCCTCTCAGATGAAACTGGAATTTAACATACCATTCCTCTTAGATGAAACTGGAATTTAACATACTATTCCTCTCAGATGAAACTGGAATTTAACATACTATTCCTCTCAGATGAAACTGGAATTTAACATACTATTCCTCAGATGAAACAGGAAATTTAACATACTATTCCTCTCAAAGAAACTGGAATTTAACATATTCCTCTCAAATGGAAACTGGAATTTAACATATTATTCCCCTCTCAGATGAAACTGGAATTTAACCATACTATTCATCTCAGATGAAAACTGGAATTTGTTAACATACTATTAACCTCTCAGATGGAAACTGGAATTTAAACATACTAATTCCTCGCAAACGAAACTGGAATTTAACATACTATTCCTCTCAGATGAAACTGGAATTTAACATACTATTCCTCCCAAATGAAACAGGAACCTTTTTTGTTATGAGTTGACCTCAGGTTTCCGTCTCAAGTTTCATTTCAAGTTTCATTTCTCTGCCCTGTTTCAGGAAGACTGGTTTGTTGGGCATGAAGAAACCCTCGAGGTCTGTATTGCTTATCTCTCTGAGAGTGGATTTTATTGTCTCCTGAGTGCCCGGGTATCTGCCCTTATCTCAAAGGTTATGCCACAAAGTCCCCTACTTTATTTGTCTTTGTTTGTGTGTTTGTAATTATTTCCGTGTAGTTGTTTCCATTACAGTTATGCAATTATTTATGTAATTATTGTTATGTATTTTTCCTTTGTATTACTCTTTCGTGTAGTTGTTTGTATTACAGTTATGCAATTATTTATGTAATTTTTATGTATTTATTTGTATTAATGGCAGTTTTGTGCAGTTATGAGGGGGACAGGTAAAGGTTGTTATTCATTGGCTAGTCTCTCTCTCTCCTCTCTCTCTCTCTCTCTCTCTTCATTGGCAGCGCGATTAGCTCACAAGCTGCACGACCACCGTCCGATCCCCTAACGGGAATTGGTGGTAGGGGGGGTGGGGGGTGCGATATGGACGCGATCGCTGTAGTGAACCCCAAATCTTGAAATCTACTGAGTCTAGAGGGCTGCTAATTGGCAGGTTGATCAAACACCCTCCAATCATCAAACGTACAAAATTGCAGCCCTCTAACCTCAGTAGTTTTTACTCTATTTAAGGTTAAAGTTAACCGTGATCGAGTGTCTGGCCCCGTTATAGGTACCAATAGCACAGGCCACCACCGGGCCGTGGGTGAGAGTTGCTTGCAGCATTATGCACTGTACAGAAAACTCGAATGTGTTGAAGAAGTTTTTGGCTCATTTTTTACTTTTTTTTTTATAGTCCATGCAGGTAAAAGGATGTATTGAATATATATATATATATATATATATATATATATATATATATATATATATATATATATATATATATATATAGTTATATATATTGTATGTATGTGTAGTTCGTATTACGGGTTTGGAAATAAATAGAAACAAAAAAACGCATGTGTAAACTGCTTTTACGCATTGGTTCAAAAAGCAGAACCACTAACCAACCCAGAGAGCCACTACCTGCTTCTTCCTGCTTCTGCTGTAGCAGGGAAAGCAGCAAAAAAAAAAAAAAAAAAAAAAAGGAGCAGTAAGCAGCACTGCAGTAGCAGAAGCAGGAGCCCCCACCGTTGTCTTCGTCATCAACGCCCACGCTTCTATCTCTGCTACTTATACTGCTCTTTCCGCTGCTGAAGCGGAAGAAAAAGCAGCAGAAAAGGAGCAGGAGGTAGCAGCAGCAGCAGGAGCAGTAACAGCAGCAAGGATCAGCACCCACCGTCATCAGCAACACCCACACACGCGGCGGCGGTGGGGCCGAAGGTGGTGGTGGCAGTATATAGTAGTAGGTAAGGTGGCGACGACGAGGAAGCAGTTATCTGTCACTCACAGCTGGAAAGAGACGCTTAAATGCGCTTTTATTATTATGCTACCGCCGCCTCCTCTCTCTCTCTCTCTCTCTCTCTCTCTCTCTCTCTCTCGAGCAGGATTCCACTTGCGTTTTACGATTCCCATGAAGGATATCCCTCCCGGGGGAGGGGAAGGGGGTGAGGTAGAAAGGTGGAGAGGAAGAATTCCTACGGAGGATATGCACTACGTAGGTTAAGATGCAACGAGTATTATTGCGAAGGATGTATTGATGAGGTGGGGTAAGGGAGGGGGTGAGGTAGGAGGTAGGGAAGGGGGAAAGAGGGATGGGTAGAGAGAGAAGATGAGTAGGGGGGTAGGGTGGGGGGAGGAAGAATTCCTTCGAAGGATATGTACCTACAAGGTAGGGGAAGGAGGGAATGGGTATTGGGATAGGCGGATTGGGGTGTAGGGGAGGGAGGCGATGGAGGAGGAAGGGGAGGGGAGGGCGGGGCGGGAGGTCGATGGAGGAGGAGGGGAGGGGAGGGTGGAGGTGAAGCTTATTTTAGCGAGGTGGAGAGATTCATCGGTCGTTTAGAGTTTTATGTTAATTGCAATAAAGTGGCCATACCCCACCTCTCTCCTCTCTCCTTCTCTCTCCTCGTCATCTCTCTCTCTCTCTCTCCTCTCTCGTCTCTCTCTATCCATCCATTTACTTCCTTGTAGAGATCCACCTGTTAAATATTCTGGGATATTAAATGGCTTTCAAAATAGTATATATATATTTTTTCTTTTCATATTTAGGCTAATTTGATTGTCATATTGGTATTCCTTCCCTCATATATATTAGAAATCGTCTCAATTAGAGAGAGAGAGAGAGAGAGAGAGAGAGAGAGAGAGTAAAAAAATGTATATAATTGCACATTCTGTTGTTAGATTCTGGTAGATTTTGATACTGATTTTCCATAATCTTATCATCGATATTTGAGAGAGAGAGAGAGAGAGAGAGAGAGAGAGAGAGAGAGAGAGAGATTGAATTAGAAACAGTGAGAGAGAAAATAAACAATGAAATGAAGAGAAAAAATGAACAGAGAAATCAATTAAACAGAGAGAGAGAGAGAGAGAGAGAGAGAGAGAGAGAGAGAGAGAGAGCGAGCGAGAGAGAATAAACAAGACAATAAATTGAATATAAAACTGACAGAGAGACAGAGAGAGAAAGGAAGGATTAATTGATTCGAAATGCCGAGAGAGAGAGAGAGAGAGAGAGAGAAAATAAACCGAGGAATCAATTGTAAGAGAGAGAGAGAGAGAGAGAATGGTAAATCCTCGACTGCATTCAATCACATCATTATTATTCTGTTGGTTAATATTCCTCTTATCTCCTTTACCTGAATTATTCCTGTTTTATCCAAGTCTCTGCTGTAGCCGATTGCATCTTTTCTCTCGAGTTCCCGTTACTGGATACAGGTTCTTCTTCTATTATGATTTATAGGATTAGCTCGAGGGCATGGCAATATTCCACTGGGGGGAATATTATTTATTCATAAGGGCACCACCAGTTTCTTTTTTTCCGCTTACTTCACGCTTGTTACCATAATTGGGAATTGGTTAATTTTTTTTATTGTGATTGGTATTTGTTTTTTTTTATGTTTTAAAGATGGCAATCCCTTTTCTTTTAAAGGTACTAAAAATTAATTTTCTGGCGTGGAATTTTTTTTTTATTGTGATTGGTATTCGTTTTTATTTATAGTGGTATCTTTTATTGTGTTTGGTATTAGTTTTTTTATCTTTTAAAGGTTTCAGTCTTTTAAAATTGTTATTTATAGTGGTATTTTTTTAGTATGATTGGTATTAAATGTTATTTATAGTGGCATTTTTGTATTGTGTTTAGTATTAGTTTTCATTTATATTGGTATTTTTTATTGCGATTGGTATCAGGTTTTGTGTTTTAAATCAGTCTTTTAAAAATGTTATTTATAGTGGTATGGTTATTTTTGATTTTTTAATTTATCGTTGATTTGTATTAAGTTTTTTTATGTTTTTTAAAATTAAAAAGATGAAAAGAAAGGTCTTTGAAACTATTATTTATAGTGGTATGGTATTTTTTATCGTGATTGGTATTAGTTTTTTATGTTTTAAAAAGATAAGTCTTTGAAAACTATTATTTATAGTGGTGTTTTTATTGTGATTGGTATTAGTTTTTTATGCTTTAAAGATGGCAGTCTTTTAAAATTATTATTTACAGTGGTATTAAGAAATTGTATATTCTATAAATGCTGAGATTTCCAAATAGACTGACATTTTTCACCATTTTTCACCAAATGTTGATCGAAAAAAGCCTGTACATTTATTCCATCATGATCCGCGGCAGGAACTTACCTGGTAGATGGTTGTGAATCCCTTGGGTGGGGGAACTATCTTCTGAAAGATAAGTTTCTTCATTTTGAAGGCAACATCTGTCAAAGTGTCACATGTCAGTCTATATGAACATGACTTGATACTGCAGTGATGCTAAGCTAATATCCAAAAATTGTTTCCATAGGACGTGCTACTTGACTTCGGATACAAGTGAACCGGGTCCCAAGACAGGATAGTGTTGAATGGATGGTTGTGACTCCATTGTTGTAGGAAATGGCCTCTTTAAGTGTTCGACTAGACTATGTGCCTTTGACCAATGGGATATAAAAATAATAGCATTACTTATTAGTTGAAGGTATGGGGTTTACAACCTTGGTATATATATATATATCTATATATATATATATATATAATATATATATATATATATATATAGATATATATATATATATATCTATCTAGATCTATCTTATATTCTCTATAAATCTATAATATCTCAATATATATAATAAAAAAATATTAAATATAATAATATATTATAATTATATATATAATATTGTTATATAATGAAATATACATGTCTTAATCCATATTACGTAATATTACCTATATCCATTATATATTATATATAATAATATATAATATTATATTCAATAACATATATATGTGTGTGTGTGTGTGTGAAGGGGTGTGTGAACAAAATCCAGTCACGTAAATATATATAATTAATTCCCACAATTGGTTCTTGAGTGAAAGCCTATTAATGACGACCTTGACGGGAGTGGCGACACGGGTTTTTAATTGTCTGCACGACAATAACGTAATGGCACGATTACGAAATTTATGCTAATGACGGTAATGCTTCAGCCAGCCAGTGTTCGGCTTGTTGATCATTTCATGTTTTAGTGAATGTCAGGTTAGTGATGAAGAAATATCTTTTCATTTTTATTTTTAGATAATGTGGTTAACAGAAGAGTTTTTACAGAAAGAAATTGTGACAGTATTGTTCGTAAGCTTAATGTTAAATAAGGAAAGCTATTAATTTCTCGTAACTTGAATAATTCTGGGACAGTAAGAACAGAAGTTAGAGGAGAGAGAGAGAGAGAAGAGAGAGGAGAGAAGAGAAGAGCCCCGGAAGGGGGGGCCTGAGAGGGAGCGAGTATAGAGGTAGAGAGGGAGAAAAGTGTAGGTAATAGTTTATAGATGAAAAACAATTAAAAGATTGAACAATTTAGAGGGAGGAGAGGAGAGAGAAAGAGAATTGAGAGATATTAAGGATTTGAGAGAAAATTGAGAAATGATAGAGAGGAGAGAGATAGAGAGAGAGAGAGAGAGAGAGGGAGAGAGAGAAGAGAAGAAGAGAGAAGAGAGAGTGTTAGGTCAATAGGTATAGAAAGAACATCGTAAAAAAAACATGAGAGAGAGTTGGTAAATAGGAAGAGGAAAATTGCAATTTATCGTGAGAGAGAGAGAGAGAGAGAGAGAGAGAGAGAGAGAGAGAGTTAATTAAATATGTATAAAAGAACAGTGTAAATAAGAATAAAAAGTAGATATAAATATATCGCCAGAGAGGAAGGAATGGAACGAGTGATAGAGAGAGAGAGAGAGGAGGAAGGAGGTAGGAGGAAGGAAGGAAGGAGGTAGGGGGGAGAGGGAGGGAAGGAAGCTGTGTGTGTGTGTGTGTGTGCGTGCGTGTGTGAGTAGTAGAAGTCCCTCTCACCTGTCATCCTCAACTCGAGGGGCGGGTCCTCTCTCGTGATTTACAAACAAGCCGCTTCGACCCCGGACTTCGGCGCCCAGATTTCTATTCAATTTATTTCTCTCTCTCTCTCTCTCTCTCTCTCTCTCTCTCTCTCTCTCTCTCTCTCTCTGCTGTTTCAATTGGTTCTTCGGTTTATTTTCTCTCTCGCTGTCGCTCGCCATTTCGATTTAATTAGTCCTCTCTCTCTCTCTCTCTGTTCAATTGATTACTCTGTTCATTTTTTTCTCTTCAATTTATTCTCTCTCTCTCTCTCTCTCTCTCTCTCTCTCTCTCTCTCTCTCTCTCTCTCGAGCAGAATTGCGGCCATGAGAGTTTTATTTTTGTTTTTCGTTTGGATATTTGCATTCGTGAGTTGTTTACTGAGTTTTTTTTTTTTTTTTTTTTTTTTTACCCACCCCGAAGCAGTATTTGCGGTAAGTTTTATGGCTTCGTCTTTTTATTGTTTTTTTTTTTTTTTTTTTTTTTTTTTTTTTTTTTAAGACAGCTTTGTTAGGCTTTTAGTCTCTTATTTTATTATCAGTTTTATGCCTTATTTTACTCGAATAAATAACTTGAAAAATTGGTTTTTGATTGTGTACAAAGATTGTTTTTCGATCATATGAAAAGTTTTTTTTTATTATTTAAGAAATGTGTTTTGATTATAATATATAATATATATATATATATTATATATAATATATATATAGTTATTATATATTATATAATATTTATATATATATATAATATTTTTTTTTTTTTTTGGGAATACATCAATTTTTTTCGGTCATATATGTTTTCGAATATATAAAAATTGTTTTTTAATCGCATAAGAATTTCTTTTTTCTTCATCATATATTTTTTATATGAATATTTAATATAGAATTATTTTGATTCATGAAAAACAGTTTTTTATTATTTAAGAAATGTTTTTGATATAATATATATATATATATATATATATATATATATATATATATAAATATATATATATATATATATATATATATATATGTTTTTTTTTTTTTTTTTTTTTAATACAAATTTGTTTTCGACTTATATGTTTTGAATATATAAAAATTGTTTTTTAAATACATAGAATTTTCTTCATCATATATTTTTATATGAAATATTTAATATAAAATTATTTTGATTCAATGAACATTATTTTGTGATGATATGAAAAATTGTTTTTCGTTTATATACAAGCTGTTTTTTCGACAATATAAAATCTAGTTTTTGACTTTACATTTTTATTTTTTGTTTTAATGAGATTTTTAGGCTGATCAATGTTTCCATTTTTCATTGGGTCTTGGTGAGTGAGTGCTTATTGTTATAGTTTAGTAATGATAAAAACATACATACATACGTATATAGATATAGAATCTAATGGTCAGTTTTTACCAGACACATGTGTGACTGCAATAATACTTGCTGGATACGCTTGTCACTACAAAGCCTTGGATCCATATGCAAGAACATGAAGTAATTCTGAGTTTGAGTGGCAGGATTCGAACCTGCATCTAATAGTGTCAGACCTGGCCCCCACAATTTCAGAGTTTTATTGTGGATATTACCATTTAAAGCATTTTTTAGTTTTGTCGCGAATTTAAAACATGTTCTGAAGTTGAGATTCTTGACATGAAAATGTGTGCTAGAGGTATTATACTTATTTTGGTCATAAATTTAACAGATATTGCAGATAATTTTGCAGTATTTTGTACTGGTTGACATTCTTTGCAGCGAAGACTATGAAGAACAGTACTGTTCTTCAATGGCTGTATTCTCAATTACCATAATCTTTTTCTTGTATTTATATACAGTACTATAATTATCATTTTTTTAGAAATAACCATTCCTCAATTGTATTTATAGACAATACTATAATTATAATTTTTTTTAGATAACCATTCGTCAATTGTATTTATATACAATACTATAATTATATATATTTTTCAAATAACCATTCGTCAATTGTATTTATAGACAATACTATAATTATATATTTTTTTTAAATAACCATTCGACAATTGTATTTATTTACAATACTATAATTATAATTTTTTTAAATAACCTTTCGTCAATTGTATTTATATACAATACTATAATTATAATTTTTTAAAATAACCATTCGTCAATTGTATTTATATACAATACTATAATTATATATTTTTTTTTAAAATAACCATTCGTCAGTGGGAAGACATTGTAATTAAAATGTTTACCTGAGGAATTTCTATTTGGAAATATTTTATGAATCTCAATTTTTACCCGTTGGTCTGAAGAAAATGGGAAGTTTTATTTTATTAATTACTGTTTTTAGTTTTCTGTTAAAGAAAACTATTGAGGTGGGCCATTTGTCCGTCCGTCTGCACTGTTTCTGTCCGCCCTCAAATCTTAAACCC
>NC_087203.1:115699879-115702379 GCF_015104395.2 Macrobrachium nipponense | reverse complement strand
GGGGGGTGGGGCGAAGTTGTAAAGGGTTACTTATTACTATTCAATTTTATAAATGGTGGGAATTGTATTTTCGTTAACTGTTTTTTTATTCTTTATATTAAGTTTGCCAAATTTAAATGGCAGACAATCCACCAGTTTCGATGTGCGTGTGTCAGTGTTTGTGTGTGTGTGTGTGTGTGTGTGTGCGCGATTTGAAGTCCATATCCACAAGGGTTTATATTTCTTCCTCTTTCCCCTACCCCCCTTTTCTTTCCTTTTTTATTTGTTTGTTTCTCTCTCTCCCTCTCTCTCTCTCTCTATTGAAACAGAGCGGTGAACCGTAATAAACGCAAGAGAATGGATGAGGCAGTGTGTTGTGTGTGTGTGTGTGTGTGTGTGTGTGTGTGTATTTGGAAAGTGAAAGAGGAGAGGTAGAGAAAAAATGCCTTTGGCATTTTGTAGTGTCATCGTTTTGGTGGGGTTACCTAACCTCTCCCCTGCGAAGGGAAGCTTTCTGCTTGGAGAAGTTTGCGTGGTGTATATATATATATATATATATATATATATATATATATATATATATATATATATGATGTATGTATATGTATATATAAATATATGTATGTATATGTATATATATATATATATATATATATATATATATATATATATATATATACACATATACATATATACATATATACATACATATATATATATATATATATATATATATATATATATATATATATATATATATATATATATATTATTGTGGGTACATCCTGATCTGTGTTTACTTACACATGAGATTCTTATCCTGAACTGATATAATTTGAAAAAAGAAACTCCACTGGACAGATTATCAGAAATAAATATTAGTTATCAATTTCCTGTATTCATTTTCTAAAGATTATACTCGTTTTATAGTCTTCTACAAGCGATGTTTTGTTATTAACAATTGACGAACCTTTGTAGCCGGAAAGAGTTTTGTAATATTCGTGTTACTCTTTCAGTTTGCTCTGGTGTCTTTTAAGTTTTTTTTTCTTTTACTGGTATTTTTATCCTTACACGTTTTTCTTGTATTATTTTATAAATATACATGATTTAAGTTCTTGTCTTTTAACAAAAATCGTTGAGCGATTTCTTGATCCAATACATGTTTAGCTTACAGAAAAAGCTTTTCAAATCCTTGTTAGTAGAACGTAATAGATTTCCATGCATTGCTAACGCTTGAATACTGATCTGTTCGATAATATTATTTTTCTTTGAGAGAGAGAGAGAGAGAGAGAGAGAGAGAGAGAGAGAGAGAGAGAGAGAGAGAGAGACGGACGATACATCACTGTAATGACAGAAAACTCTTACTGGGAAAACCAAGTGAATTTCGCATTTGGAGTTGCTGATGATATTTTCAAATTGCTCCGTATTTTCGGGTTGTGGTTAAACTTCGAGTTTCAGTCCTGAATTTGTCAAATGAACACTTGGTCATTTTTTGTTTTGTTTTGACGTTAGATAATGCCATTTCCTTAGTTATGTCAAAACATCCTTTGGCCATTTTGTTAATGGTGTTCCTTCCTGTATCAGAATCTCATGTACTTTATTCCTGACCGTAACGTTTTATCCTATATGTCAAATTATGTAAACTTAAACCCATATTAATGTTTAGTTGTTCATTCCTACAATTAGCGCAGTGGAGCCCTAGGAATAATTAATGAGAGAGCTTGAATATTGCAATACTTATCTCTAAAAGGAAGTTCGACCAGAGATGACACTTAAAAGTAGATAAAAAATGAAAGAACGAGATTTTCATTTTATACATTTTTTATTTTTACTATCTTTCGAACTAGCGATGCTATGTCGTTATATTGAAAGAGGTAGGGAAACTGTTTATGGGGAGCGGGGAGATAGACCCCCAAAAGGGGGGGGGTTTGGTTAGTTGGGGTGTTTTCGGGGATGAATTGGGAAAGTAGGGGGTTGGGAGAAGGGAAGGGGGTTGCTTCAGAGGAGATGGGAGACAAACGAAAAAGGAAGTAGTGGGGCTAACGTAGGTTAGTCGCCGAAGTGGGTTGGGGATAGATTTGGGAGGTGGGGTGTGAGGGGGGCGGGGGAGGGGGATGGGGGGGGGGAGATTTTGGGGTAGGGGCGGGCAAGGCAGGGCAGCGTTTCCCTAGCAGCACTCCGGATGATTAAGTTGGTGATGGCGCTAATCATCATTGCTAATTACGATGTTCGCCCCCAAAACCTGGGCTTTCCCCCCAGCAATTGCACTTTTATTGGGCCTCTGCTGCCTTAAGAAAAGGAACCTTTGGACCACCCCCCCTCCCCCTCCCCCCCCCCTCCATCCCCTCCCCTCCTCGAAAATGGAGCACAGTTCGTGTGGCTTTCTTTCCCCCCTTTGACGGAAACCCCCTCTCTCTCCCCGCCCCCTTTTCTCTTTTCTTCAAAGAATATAAAGTTCATCTTCGTGTGTTACACAAGAGAAGTATTTTCTCTCTCTCTCTCTCTCTCTCTCTCTCTCTCT
>NC_087203.1:115684879-115697379 GCF_015104395.2 Macrobrachium nipponense | reverse complement strand
TTGTCTCTTCTTTCTGTATTTTCTGTAACTTTTCTGTAACTCTTTTAATGTGAGCGCCTTAATATTCTTTGGAAGTTTGAATTTCGAGTCAGTGGCCCCTTTGGTGGGCTTGTTCCATATGAATTGGGTTCATCTCCGAATAATAATAATAATAATAATAAAATTATAATAATAATAATAATATGACAAGGATTTGTAAGCTTGCCGATAGCACAGTGAACACGTCAGAGAATGATGATGATAATAATAATAATAAAATAATAAATAATATAATAATAATAATAATAATAATAATAATAATAATATAATATATTGATGATGATGATGATGTGATGATGATGATGATGATGATGATGATGATGATGATGATTATTGTTGTTATTATTATTATTATTATGTACGTATAAGATTGGTATACTAAACATGACAAAAATAGTAGTAATAATGATGATGATAATGATAACAAAAGAATTTTGTGATTATACAGATACGACAGGGAACACATCAGAGAAAATAATAATAATAATTATAGGAAGAAGAAGAAGAAGAATAAGCAAGAAGAAGTTTGTTTTGTAAATATGAAGATTAGATACTAAATATGACAAAGAATAATAGTAATAATGCTAATGATAATAAATGAATTTTGTGATTATACAGATACGACAACGAACACATCAGAGAATAATAATAATAATAATAATAATAATAATAATAATAATAATAATAATAATAATATTTATAAAAGTAATGGCTACTTCAGCAGCGTTATACTTGCAGATTCTTCTCTATTTTCCGAATAGCGGCTTTTTCCGTGCTACTTTTACTTAAACAGGCTAGTAGAGCGCCTCATAGAGGTCATGATCAAATAACAGGTCAAATTGGTGTATATACTTGAATTTTTACGGATAAACTATAATATCATAATCATCAAAGTCATTAACAATATAACAATATTCTCTCTCTCTCTCTCTCTCTCTCTCTCTCTCTCTCTCTCTTGAGAAAGAAAGAGAGAGAGAGAGAATATTGTTAATGACTTTGATGACTATGATATCATAGTTTATCTGTATTAATTCAAATATATACAACGATTTTTGACACTGTATTTAATCACACACTGGAAAAGCCGCTATTCGGAAAAATAGAGAAGAATCTCTAAAAGTGTAACGCTACTGAAGTAGCCATTACTTTTAATAAAGTATGTTTGAGAGAGGGTCTGCTCTGCTTCCTCAGTATAATAATAATAATAATAATATAATAATAATAATAATAATAATAATAATAACGAATAGAATCAAATAAATTGATTGACAGCCTATCATCGTTTTTACTTCACTCGTATTCCATAACTGTCGTAAAACCCCCCCGGATACCAAAAATGGGGGGAGGGGGAATGAAAAGAATGGGGATAAATCTAAGGGGGAAAAAGTAGATAATAAAAAAGGGGAAAGAGATAAAAGAAGGAAGGAAACAAGAAAGAGCGAGATACGCAGGAAACTGGGGTCAGTCAACTACAATGTTTTGGGGGGGTGGGAGGGGGATGATAGAGGGGGTGGGCGGTGGGGGAGGGGCAGTTCCGAAGGTCCCATTCCATCGTATGCTTCCAGAGGCGTAAGTTATGACTCTCTCTCGCTATAGGATCCAAGGCTACTGACTGACTCTCTCTCTCTCTCTCTCTCTCTCTCTCTCTCTCTCTCTCTCTTACTCTTCGCGGTTCTCGACGATCCTCTCAATAAAAGGAAAATCGATCCTTATATTTTTCTTCTTCTTCTTCTTCTTCTTTCCTCGCCACAACTTGCGGGTTATAAGTTTGTCGTAAAACCAACGCATAAAATCACTGCCGATATTACCACCTTCTTCCAGTCCGGTGGGCGGGGGGTTGGGGGTGAAGGGCGCAGAAGGAGGGAGTAGGAAGGGGGTATGAGAGGGTAGGAGGGAAAAATAGAAGGTTTTATTCTAGTATTTTTTTTTCTTCTGGCGATGGATATGATAGGTGATGGGGACGTGACAAAAAATAAATATATATGAAAACTTTTCATCAAATCTAAAAAAAAAAAAAAAAAAAAGAAAAAAAAAAAAAACAAAATCATGCCAGAGACAATTTTGTCCTCAGATGCATCAAAACTCTAAAGTAACAATAAGGATATTATCGTTTACTCGTGGAATAAGCCTTGAAACTTACTTTGTCGTTGTTATTGTTCTTGTTGTGTGGGTAAAAAAGCCCTATGGAAGAGCCTAAAAAGGTCTGAAAAAGATGTTTCACATTGAGTTATAGATACAGGAATTTTAGGATAGAATATTTATGATTTATTAGAATGAAAATGTAAAAAATAAGTAATGTGCATGTTAAACTCTACAGAAAAGTTATTGTAATATAAGATACAGTATTTATTTTAATTATCGTTGGTCAAACAAGGCTCTATTTATCCGTAGATTTGATCATGCTATGAATATGTGTTTATTTTTAATTATTGTTTGTTGGGTCAAACAAGGCTCTATTTAACCGTAGATTTGATCATGCTATGAAATATAGTATTTATTTTAATTTTCGTTGGTCAAACAAGGCTCTATTGAACCGTAGATTTTATCATGCTATGAAATATAGTGTTTATTTTATTTTTAATTAATTTTCGTTGGTCAAACAAGGCTCTATTTAACCGTAGATTTGATCATGCTATGAAATATAGTATTTATTTTAATTATTGTTGGTCAAACAAGGCTCTATTTAACCGTAGATTTGATCATGCTATGAAATATAGTATTTATTTTAATTTTTATTCATTGTCAAACCAAGGCTCCTATTAAGTATAAGATTTATTTAACAAAATGTATTTGAAAATATATTTATTTTAATTTTCGTGGTCAAACAAGCTTCATAAATTGAACCCGTTAAATTTGATCATGCTAATGAAATATAGTATTTAATTTTAATTTAATTTTAGTTGGTCACAAACGGCTCTAAAAAAATTTTAAAACCGTAGATTTGGATCAAGCTATGAAAATATAGTATTTTATTTTGTTAATTTTGTTGGTCAACAAGGCTGTATTTAAACCGTGGAAATTTGAATAATGCTTTAAGTTTATTTGAATGCAAATGTAAAAAATAATTAAACTTGTGCAGTTAAAAACTGCAGAAAAAAATATTTATAATGTAAAATATAGAATTCATTTTAATTTTCGTTGGTGAAACAAGAATCTATTTGACCTTAGATTTTATAACGTTTTAATAAAAAAAAAAAATACTGTGCATGTTAAACTGTGTAGAAAAAAATATTTATAATATAAAATATAGTATTCATTTTAATTTTTGTTGATGAAACAAGGCTCTGTTCAACCATAGATTTTATCATGTTTTAATTTATTTGGTTTACTGATTTTAGTCTATGTTTCTGTTCGATTATTTTGTATGTCCACTTATAACTGGGAGTATATGAACGTGTTTAATTTGTGCCCTGTTGTTAGTATAAGTATTGCCAAGTATGATATGAGTATTAATTATGAAGACCACCTCACAATACGTTAGGACAATAATGTTTACAACTTAATGTGTGAGGGGAAAATCTTGCACGCGTCCTGAGTAAGCTGGAGATCGCATCATACCTTGTTTATTTTATTTTGCTCCATCACTGCCTTTTACACTATGTATATATATATATATAATATATATAACACACACACACATATATATATAAATATATATATACATATATACATACACACCATTTAAATGTTTCCATTGACAGCTGTTCATTTACTCAAACAGGAAATTCTAACAACTGGAAAAAATGCAAAACTCCCTCCTCTTACCACCTTGCAAATATGACGCTTGCATGAGCCACGGTAATAAGTGGCTATTGCAAATCAGATTGAAATGAAGTATTCAACTTAGCTTTATGTTATTTTATATTTCTCTCTCTCTCTCTCTCTCTCTCTCTCTCTCTCTCTCTCTTCTCTCCTTCCTTAACTAAGAAAGTAGAGACCAATAATTTTTCCGGTTACATGAATATCATAAGACATGATCACTGAGAGTTCACATCGCCATGGTATATCCCTGTTGATATATCCTGTGGATATAACCCAGGGGGGGGGAATATATCGAGGGGATATATCTCATAGATTAACCCGCGTAATACGGCGCGTGGTATGCCCCCCGATGACATTTTTATCATCCATAGATTTCATGCAAATGAGGGTTATATATTTCACAGTCGTATAACGCCGGCTATACTTGTGTTCCTTTTCCCGTGATATATCACGCGCGTGTTTATAATATATGGGAGAGAGATGTATTGAGTGAGGTCCTCTCTCTCTTTCTCTCTCTTTCTCTCTCTCTCTCGTCATCATAACCTGCCTGCATTTTCTCTCTGCTTTTATATATATATATATAGTATATATTATCTATATATATATATATATATATATATATACTATATATATATATATATGTATGTATAATAAACGGGGCCTAGCATTTGTTGGTTGGTCACCCATTCTAAGACTGATCATACATAGCGTTACTCAAATCGACATGTAGAATTGCCAGCAATTTTATCTTATAAATTTCGCTACTGAGATTAACTATTTTCAATCAGTGAATCTGCGTTCTTAAAAGCATTTTATCTGTTATTACTGCTAAAAAACTGTTTTTGCTAGTAAGTATGTATGTATCTATGTATACATGAGTGAAGCTGTTTCCCAGATGCGGTAGAGTGAGGGTGCGTCCCACGGCTCTGAAAAGAGCAGCTAGATGTACGATCCATGGCTAACTTTAACCTTAAATAAGATAAAAAACACTGAGGCTAGATGGCTGCGATTTGGTGTGTTTGATGATTGGAGGGTGGATGGTCAACGTACCAATTTGCAGCCCTGTAGCCACAGTAGTTCTCAAGATCTGAGGGCGGATAGAATAAAAGTGCTGACGGATGGACAAAGTCTGCATAATACATAGTTTTCCCTTACAGAAATATAAAATTAGGTGATGCAAAGAAGGTAATTGAAGCCCAAAAAAAAAAAAAAATTGGGGGGAGGCAAAGGTTGGAATATAAAGGTGAATCATTGATGACATTGCTACACTCTATATACGTGTGTGATTTGTTGTTTGTTGAATATTAATGAACAAGTGAGGTATGAATGCCTTCGAGCTGAATTATTTGTGTGTTGTGTAATAACAAGGCGATTCGTAAGAATGAAAAAGTGTTTCTATATAATTTTAATGTTTATATCTACGCTGATAGAAATAGAGATCATTCAAGAAACAGAGATCATTAAACAAGAAATAAGAGATCATCCAACAAGGAACAATGATCATTCAACAAGGAATAGAGATAATTCAATAGGAAATGGAGATCATTCAACAAGAAATTAGAGGTCATCCAACATGAAATAGAGATAATTAATCAAGAAATAGAGATCACTCAACAAGGCACAAGAGATCATTCAACAAGAAATAGATCTTTCAACAACGAACAGGGATCATTTAACAAGAAACAGAGATCATTAAACAAGAAATAAGAGGTCATTCAACAAGAAACAGAGATTATTCCAGAAACAGAGATCATTAAACCAGAATTGAAAGGTCATCCAAGATAATTCAATAAGTAATAGAGATAATTCAATAGGAAATGGAGATCAGTCAATCAGAAATAGAAATAATTCAATAGGAAATGTAGATCAGTCATCAAGAAATAGAGATAATTCAATAGGAAATGGAGATCATTCAATCAGAAATAGAGATAATTCAATAGGAAATGGAGATCAGTTAACAAGAAACTGCGATCATCCAACAAGAATCAGAAACCATTCAACAAGAAATAGAGATAATTCAATAGAAAATTGAGATCAGTCAATAAGAAATAGAGATAATTCAATAGGAAATGTAGATCAGTCAACAAGAAATAGAGATAATTCACTAGGAAATGGAAATCAGTCAAAAACAAGTAACGGGTATCCTTCAAGAAGAAATAGAGATCAGTCAACAAGAAAAAGAGATCATTTAACATAAAATAGAGATCATGCAACAAGAAGAGTAAAAATTCAACAAGAAATAGAGATAACGTAATAAGAAATCAAGATAATTTAATAAGAAACACAGATGATTTTATAAAATATAGAGATCATTTAACAAGAAAAGAAGAAAATTCAACAAGAATTAGGAATGATTCATCACAAATAGAGAGAATTCAAACCGCCCAGTTCCTGCATAGCATAACCACTTATTGCGCAGCCCCCCCCACCACCCCTTGATCGCCGAGCGCACCGTCGGAGTCTGCGACTTCGTTGCCTAAGAGAGGGACAACCTGCCTGCCGAAGTCTCTCTCTCTCTCTCGTTAATTCTCTTGAACGAAGGAGTGATAGAGAGAAAGGGTGGGAAAGAGTTCTCTCTCTCTCTCATCTCTCTCTCTCTCTCTCTCTCCTCTCTCTCTCTTGTTGTGTTGAAGAAGAAGAGAAGAAGAGAGAGAGAAGAGAGAGAGAGAGACTTTCTCTCTCTCTAATCTCTGAAAGAAGGGGAGTAGAGTGAAAGGGAGGAAAAGAGTTCTCTCTTTCCTCTCTCTCTCTCTCGTTAATTCTCTTGAAGGAGAGAGAGAGACAGTTCTCTCTCTCACGCCCTTCCTCGCTCTTTCTCTTGAAGGAGGGAGGGAGAGAGAGGGTGGGGTGGGGGAGGGAAAGAGGGTGGAGGAGGAGGAGGAGGGAGGAGGATGCCCCCTTCAGCAGCCGTTTCCATACATCAGGAGAGTCATCTCAGGAACGTCTTCTCTCTCCTCCCACAGCACCATCAAGTTGGCGTACTAATCAGCCAACAATTTAATGTGGGGGAGACTTAATGCCCATCATCTTGGCCCCGAGAGAGAGAGAGAGAGAGAGAGAGAGAGAGAGAGAGAGAGAGAGAGAGAGATGATCCTCGTTGATGGAGAGCGACTGCCGTCTATCGACATCCGCCGTAAACGCCGGATGATATATATATATTTTTTGTCTTTTTATCCGTTCCCGAAGAGAGAGAGAGAGAGAGAGAGAGAAGACAATTGGCGTCCTGCACGCAAACCGACCATTGATTTTTTTTATCACGAAAATACAGGGGGTGGGGGGCGGGTGAAATTGATCTCCCGCATGATGGGCGCAAGAGACGGCCCGCTCCCGCCGCCCTTTTTGGCCCCTACGCCGAGGGGCGCCAGCGGTCTCACGGGTCTCTCCGGCGGGTTAATTAGGCGCGGCCCTCTGCCCACACCCGGTTATGAGGTTATGAATATGAACTGTTAAAACGGGGCCCGCCTCTCCTGTTACTGGGAAACATCGGAGGCTGCTTACGGCGTCAGGGCAGGTGAGCTTGACGTTAAATATACGCTGATTAATTAGTTCCGAAAATATCGGTAGGTGTGTTCGTGTGAACGAGAGAGAAAAGAGAGACAGAGTGAGTTGAGTGAGTGTGTTAATGACGACGTTCAATTAGGAGGTCCTTTGCATTAATTAGATGGTCTCGGTGGTCATTGGTGGCCATCGGCTTCCTCATTTCCTCGTTAAAGACCGTCGTCGGAGTCTTTTTGGTTGTAAGTCACTCCCGGGGCGAAGTCTTCATTGGGCCTGTATCGACACCTCCTGCGGTCTTTATGGGCGTCCATATCTCACACGCGAAGATATTTCTCTCTCTCTCTCTCTCTCTCTCTCTCTCTCTCTCTCTCTCTCTCTCTCTCTCGTCCCTGATTCTTAATCCATCTGTGGTAAAATTATGTTCGCTTCTTAGATTATGTTAATTAATCGCCATCATTCCCAAGCTACAGCCTCTCCCGACCCCCTCCCAACTCGTAGACCCCCACCCGCTTCCCCCACCCTTTCTTCCTTGAACTCCATCCCCTCTCCCCCCTCCCTCCCTCCCTCCCTACCCCTCCTCCCTCCCAAGTCATTTCATGTCGGTTCAATGACATCATATTTCTTCTCTAACCAGTGATGTTTTTATTTCATATCATTACAACTGTCTTTTTCTTTCTTTTTTTTAATTTTGAGTGTCGTATTAAAGTATTTTTCACTCTAATGATATATATATATATATCTATCTATATATATATATATATAATATATACAGGTATATATATATATTATATATGTATATATTATATATATTATATATATAATATATATATCTATATATATATATATATATATATATATATATATATATACTATATATATATATTATATCAAAGGTTTTTTACCACGAAGGAAAAAAATGAAAAAGCGATATAGCCAAGTATTTTCGTCCTGTTTGGACCCTTTATATCATATATATATATATATATATATAATATATATATATATATATATATATATATATATCTATATAATGTATAGATGATATTTTCGTCACGAACTCAAAAACGCAGATTCTTAAATATTCTCAAATATTGAGTCACAAATGTCCATTAATATCGAATTTCCTTTACTGTCGGAATAGTTACCGCCAAAATGGAATTAATTAAATAATGTAAAGGTATCTGGCCCGGCTAGGATTCGTTCATACGCCTTCTGGGTTCGATACAGAAGTAACAGTGGCCTTATCCACTTAGCTATCAAAGAGTTATGTAAGATGCATTCGACTAAGTGCTACATACTCATGTGGGAGTCAAGTTCTGTACTTACGAATCGAAGTCAACATACAACATGCCATGATAAGTTGATAACATGTGGTTATTTTATGGTAGTTTGTCATTATCTCGTACTTAGAGTTTTTTAAGATACTCTAGAATATTAAAAGAATATTTAACGTTTTTTTCATACTTGTGTAAAAGATTAGACACACACACACACACACTCACACACACACACTCAACTTACACACACACACACACTCACACACACACACACACATATATATATATAAATATGTATATATATATATATATATGATATATATACTATATGCATATATATATATATATATGTATATATATATATATATGTATATATATATGCGTATATGTGTGTTATATATATATGGATATATAGTGTATATGTAATCTGAGTAAATATAAATATGGATATATATGTATTTATATATATATATATTTATATATATATATATATATATATATATATATATAAATATATATATGCATGTATATATATATGTCTGTATGCATATAATATATAGTATATACATATACATACATACATACATTCTACTGTGCTTTAGATTTTTTCCAATAGTTGCCTACTTGCAACAGAATATTTCAAAGATATTTGTCAGTAAAGATATTTCCCCTCTTTAGAATAATCTATTTAATGGTTTTAAGGTCATGTCTTAAGGGTAATTATATCCCTAAAATTATTATAATTTGATTTTTTAAGGTCATGACTTCTTAAGGGTAATTATATCCCTAAAATTATTATAAGTTACATTTTTTTTATATCTTAAGTTAACTTCCCCGAAGTCGGAACCCTATCAAGACTTATAGCTCTGGAATCAGGCGGTCATACCAAGTTTTCCAGTTTTTCCCGTCTGAGGATCCTATCGATGGGTTGAAAGACCCTTTACTTCGAGGGAATGCCCTTTGGGGGAGGTTATCCGGCCGTTCGAGGAATGGCGAACACGCCTCAGGAGTGAAGGATCCCGGATGGATATAAAGATAAAGATAAAAAAAAGATAAAAAGAAATAAAAAATAGGAAAGTCGTTATTTGGTCTTCAGAGCAGAGATTGAAGTGGTGTCTCTTGTCTGAGATTATTCATACGGTGTCTCTGATTAGTCCTCTCGTTTTCTCCTTGAGAGAGAGAGAGAGAGAGATGTATGAAAAAGTACTAAGATAGACAATAAAAGAGAGAGAGAGAGAGAGAGAGAGAGAGAGGAGCGAGAGAGAGAGAGAGAGACAAATGTATGAAAAAGTACTAACAAAGGCAATAAAAGTAAAGAGAGAGAAAGAGAAAGAGAATATCAGCAAGATTATCGACAGAGACAATAAAACTACAAAGAGAGAGAGAGAGAGAGAGAGAGAGAGAGAGAGAGAGAGAGAGAATGTAGAAATGTATGAAAAAGTAGCAAAACTGGCAATAAAAACTAAGAGATAGAGAAAAAAAATATCAGCAAAATTAGCGACAGAGGCAATAAAACTATATAGAGAGAGAGATTGAGAGAGAGAGAGAGAGAGAGAGCTCTCCTCTTTCCCTCCCTGCACTCGTAACCGTGTTCCTTCCTTCTTCCTTCCTCCTCCTCCTCCTCCTCCTCCTCCTCCAGTGCCGTCATATTCTCTCCCCACTCAGGCACCTCCGATTTTAAGCTGGTTAGGTTTACACCCTCTTCAAAGGCCCCTAACCCAGAAAAGTTCGCTGCCGCGGGACCATAAAGAAACGTCAAAACATCTTTGCAACGGCCCCTTCTCGAAATCACAACTCTACCCACACCCACCCCCCTCCCACCCCTGGGGTTGGGGGGGGGGTCCCTTCCTTCACCTGGGGGATCCCTTCCCTCCCCCCCTTGGGATCCCCCTTCGACCGGGGGGGGGGGTGGGGGGCGCGGCGGCAGCATGAGCCCTTGTAATTTGGGTTGCGAACACCTTTTTGGAAGAGCTTACTTACTTTTCTTCCTCTTCTTCTTCTTCTTCTTATTCTTCCATCCCGTCCGAGGATAAAAGATGGTGTGCCCTGGGTTATTGACGGGTGAGGAGGAGGAGCCCTTTCCCTCTCTCTCATCCTCCTCCTCCTCCTCCTCCTCCTCCTCCTCGAATTTATGAACAGGATGAGACTTCATTTTGGGTTGAAGGTTGATATAGAGGTTTGGCGGCGACTTCTCGCGTGGTTTCTCTCTCTCCCCCCCTCCCCCCCTCCTCCTCCTCCCTCCCTCGAGAAAGGGAGGGGGAGTTACCCTAACCCCTCCATCTCCCTCTCGAGGGACTTTGCTCTGTGCCTTTGTCTTATGTAAATAACAACTTAAACTGCCACATTAAACTTTCAGATTCAGAACAGCAATATTGTGGGTTTTGGGTACATTTGGAAAGACTTGGGGTAGTGGGGGGAAGGGAAGGGGGTCCTGGGGAGGCTTTATGTGGGGGGGGGGGGGGGGGGGGGGTTGGAAGGGGGGAAGGGAATGGGCGGATGTCGACTCGGAGTACTGTACTGGAAGCTATGGGGTCCCAACCGTTGTAAATATTTTGACATTTTTATGTGTCTTTCGACTTTCTTTGTACCAAGATGGCTAGGGACAAGCAGTGCATATTGATGCGTTTTCATATTATTATTATTTTATTATTATTATTATGGACGCGTTTGTATTTTGTAACATTAATGAAATTATGGCGCAACATTGCGTCATTTATTATTATTATTATTATTATTATTATTATTATTATTGTTATTATTATTATTGTTTAGAAGATACACTATTCATATGGAACAAGCTTACCAAAGGGACGATTGACTTGAAACTTAAGCTTCCAAAGAATATTATTATTATTATTATTATTATTATTATTATTATTATTATTATTATTATTATTATATTATTATTATTATTATTCATAGGGTTCATCATGAATAATAATATAATAAATAATACTGTTGAATAGATGGCAGAATCAGCCTTTATTCGACAAATAAATAAATAAATAAATAAATAAATAAATAAAATGAAATAATAATAAAATGATTATAATATGGAATTCGAGTGAGTGGTCCCTGTATAATAATAATAATAATAAGAATAATAATAATAATAATAATAATAATAATAATAATAATAATAATAATAATGAAAATTAAAATTACGTGCATATGCACTCATAAACTCATCAGAAGCAGTGACGAATGACCGCAAATAACCGGTGGAAATTGAGAGAAATATATTCACGCTCGCACACTAGTTCCCAAAGAGTTGTCGAACTTGTTAAATGTTATAACACGCAGCGCAGATGTGCATGAATAAATATGAATGTGCGTTTCCGCATTTTCGAGCGAAAACTCGTTCGCGTCCGTCGGCTTTCCAAAAAAAAAAAAAAAAAAAAAAAAAAAAAAAATGCAGGTGTCGATACATACTATATATCAGGCCAATCACGGAAAAAAAGTGTCATGTTTCTCTCGTCGAATTATGTGGTGTACGATGGTTCAGTCGCTGGTTTGGTTGCCTGAGTTACGAAAGTTAAGATTTTTTTTATGTTGATTTCGTTTTTGTTTACGTCAGGGATCTCGTGGTAATTAGGTGTGGAAGTGATTAGCGCCTGGCTTACTTATTATGAAGTATGCGGTGTTTTTTTTGTACGTTTTCGTTTGTTTGTTTCAGTACAAGTGTTTTTATGTTTGTTGGCGTTTGTAAATGTTATTGACCCCTTGCGCTCATGTGTTATATATATATATATTATATATATATATATATATATATATATATATATATATATATATATATATATATAGATATATTATTTATCTATTTATATATATATATATATATATATATATATATATATATATATAATATGTGTGTGTGTGTGTGTGTGTGTGTGTGTGTGTATGTATGTATGTAGATTCTTC
>NC_087203.1:115669879-115672379 GCF_015104395.2 Macrobrachium nipponense | reverse complement strand
TCAGGTTGGTGCTCGTACCACTTATTACTGCAAGGAAGCTGATGTTTCTTGCACAGGCTCCAGTGGAGGGCTTTTGCTACTGAATCATGCCTCTTTTTGTACTGGTTCTGTGCAAGTGCCGGACATTCGCTTGCTATGTGGTTTATGTTATTATTATTATTATTATTATTATTATTATTATTATTATTATTATTATTATTATTATTATTATGCAAAGGGATCATTGAGTCGGAATTTATGCTTCCAAAGAAAAGAACGGTAATAAAAAAAAGAAAATACAAAATTTCAAATGAATAAAGAAATAGATGAGAATGTAAGCAAATTCTTGAAATACAAGGAGAACTGTTTTATTACTTTAAAACTTTTGTTTTCGGTTAATTTCTTTTTTAAATAAAGAAATGGGTAAAAATGTAAGTTAATTTTTTAAAAATAAAGAAATAGATAAAAGTGTAAGCAAATTCTTGAAATAAAAGGAAAATTGTTTTATTATTTTAAAACGGTTTTTTCGGTTAATTTTGCTCTATACTTTCGCTACTGATGCTTTTATCAATTTATTTACGGTGCTGTTTAATCCTGAGTTTTGATCCAGTGATTCATAGTCACGTGAACCATCTCTTTATTTTTCGTATTTTTTCCACGTCCATTTCATTTGACCCTTGATTTTTTTTTAAACTGCATTTTCTGTACGTCTGAAATGATCGATTATGTAATATGTAGGTGGTTAATGGTGTCTATTTGGTTTCCCCCATGAATTTTTGTATATTATATTTGCTCTACGGTGGAGATCTTTGATTCTTTCGTGGATTTCTGTAAATTACATCTGTACGTCTGAAATATGTGGTGGTATATGTGGTCAATGACATTCATTTGATTTGCTCCATGCATCTTTGGGAATTACATTTTCTGTTCGGTGGAAAACTTTGATTATATCTCGTGAATTTTGGTCAATTACATATTTTGTCCGGTGGAAATCTTTGAAATTATCTTTCGTGAATTTTTGGGAATTACATTTTTTGTTCGGTGGAAATCTTTGATTATATCTTTCGTGAATTTTGGTCAATTACATATTTTGTTCGGTGGAAATATTTGAAATTATCTTTCTTTGAAATTATCATTCGTGAATTTTTAGGAATTACATTTTCTGTTCGGTGGCAATCTTTGAAATTACTTTTCGTTAATTTTTAGGAATTACATTTTCTGTTCGGTGGCAATCTTTGAAATTACTTTTCGTTAATTTTTGGTATTACATTTTCTGTTCGGTGGCAATCTTTGAAATTACTTTTCGTTGATTTTTAGGAATTACATTTTCTGTTCGGTAGCAATCTTTGAAATTAGCTTTCGTGAATTTTTGGGAATTACATTTTCTGTTCGGTGGAAATCTTGGATTATCTTTCGTGAATTTTTGTCAATTACATTTTCTGAAATATTTGATTATCATTGTTATTTTTTTCGCCTCTTTTCGTAACATAAGTGCACAGTGACTTCCAGTTAATTTGCTTCCTGAATTTTCATAAATTACATTTTCTGTACGTCTGAAATATCGGATTACCTTTATTATTTTTTGCCTCACTTCTTGACAGAAGTTTATTTGATTTGACGCTTGATTTTTTGTAAACGACATCTGAAATGTCTTATTCTTTTTCTTGACAAAGTATTTTAATATTTTGCTCCATTTCATAACACTTGCGGCCGTGACGTCCATTTTTTGCGTCACGAATTTTCTGTACGACTGAAATGTTTTATTATATTTCATATTTTTTAACTATTGACATGTATTGCCTCGTGGTTTTTTATTTTTATTTCGTTTATTTATTTATTGTAAATAACATTTTCTATACGTCTGGAATACCATTTTATTTTATTTTATTTTATTTTATTTTATTTATTTATTTTTTTTTAGAAGTCCTGTCGTCAGGCTCTCTCTCTCTTAATAAAAGTTTTATTTGCTGTGGTTCTGTTCAGCAGGGTCCCCTTCGTGTCGAATTCCTTCCTCTCTCTCTCTCTCTCTCTCTCTCTCTCTCTCTCTCTCTCTCTCTCGTTCCCCATTTCTCTCTTTGTGTGTTTTCACTTCCCTTTTCAACTTTTTTTTTTATCTTTTTTTTATTTTTATTTTTTTTCGGTCCTGCAGAAACAGAACATTCCATCCACTTCCCTTTTGGCCCTGATGCAATAGTGATCAGTCCCCTCTATATTGACAGAAAGGGGCCCCCCCACCCCCTTTCCCCCCCACACTCCCCCACCCGGGGTGAGGGGAACTCCCCGAGGAAGTCCCTCAAACCCCCACCCACCCCCACCCCCACCCCCCGCGCCCCTCGGCTGGCAAGGTAGTAGTGCCCCATGTAGGAAGGAGTATCAGTCACTCAGTCACGCAGGGCACACTGTTAGCCCGTCGGCGGCGCCTTTGCCCGCCCTGTCATGCCCGTCAAACATCATCGAGGAGGGTCACTAGAAGGAACGAACGGATTGCAGGGCGCATCGGCGGCGGACGCCCATAAAGGGA
>NC_087203.1:115666544-115669379 GCF_015104395.2 Macrobrachium nipponense | reverse complement strand
ATAGAGATTGTTTTTATTTATATAATTAACTCTAATAGCCCTCTTTTTTTTTTTTTGTGTTTCAGTTCAGTTTAGTTTTTATCCTCCTTAATAATGAAATTTTGTAATATACAGTTTTCGTAATATAATGTTTTAACTGTTCTTTATGGAGCAGATTACTGTATGGAGACTTACAGTATTTTAAAATATGAATAAATTTTCTGCACATGCATACATACATACATAAATACATGAAATTGCAACATTGTATGATACCCAAACATATTCGTCAACGACATACCCCTGATAATACAGTAGGAATAAGATAAATAGTAGACACCTTTGGTACAATGATAAAACTGCTCCCAAATAATTTGTCAAAATGCCCTCGTGTTGCCATTCATACATACATACATACATACATAAAATTGCAGACTAGACCCAACATTGTATGATACCAGCATATTCGTCAACAACATACATCTGATAATACAGTAGGAATAAAGAAATAAAAAATGCGAAACACCTTTGATATAATGATAGAACTGCTCCCAAATAACTAGTCAAAATACCCTCGTGGCGCCATAAAAAGTAGGAGATAAGTTAAAGGGCACGGAAGAAAGGAATAAACGAAGCGAATAAACAAGAAGATTGCTTTCTTTTTAGAATGATGATGGCCGGGGCTGCATCCATAATGCAAGTACCCTGGAAATGCTCATGAGAGAGAGAGAGAGAGAGAGAGAGAGAGAGAGACGTAACTGTGACTCGCCACTCTCTCTCTCTCTCTCTCTCAAATTAGGGGTGTAACGGTGATCTGGTGTACCTTATATAGATCTCTCTCTCTCTCTCTCTCTCTCTCTCTCTCTCTCTCTCTCTCTCTCTCTCTCTCTCTCTCTCTCACTCTCTATCTCTCCTTTTCTCTCTTTAAAAAGAGAAATTTAGCAGTTGACTCTCTCTCTCTCTCTCTCTCTCTCTCTCTCTCTCTCTCTCTCTCTCTTCAAAAGAAAAAACAAGGGAGGGATACGTAAGCGTGATCTCGTAACCACCCTCTCTCTCTCTCTCTCCTCTCTCTCTCTTCTCTCTCTCTCTCTCTCTCTCTAAAGAAAGAGAGAGAGATACGTAACCGTGATCTCGTACCTCTCTCTCTCTATCTCTCTCTATTAAAGAAAGGGAGTGATGCGTAACCATGATCTCGTATCTTAATCTATCTCTCTCTCTCTCTCTCTCTCTCTCTCTCTCTCTTTCTTAAAAAAGGGAGAGATACGTAACTTTTTTCCTTAAAAATAGGGAGGAATACGTAGCGGTGATCTCGTACCTTTAATCCCCATCTCTCTCTCTCTCTCTCTCTCTCTCTCTCTCTCTCTCTCTCTACTGTGCTCTAAGGGCGTCGCCTTCTTCGCTTCGTCGTCGTAGTCGTCGTCGACGTCGTCTCCTGCGTCACGCTCTCCTTGTCCAGCTATATAAACACCGGCCATTTAGGGGAATATTTCTCCCGCCCTGAATAAGCGGGGATCTGGCCACCCAACACCCAATTTTGTAAATCACCTTCTGCGTGTGTCTGTTGATCTTACCACTTGCCTTTGTGGGCGTACAAAGGGCGCAAGAGATTTGTTGGCTTAGTGGTTGCACTACGAAAGATGAGGGGCGCCCAACGGCGGCGGTGGCGGCGGTGGTGGAGGAGGGGGTGGGTGTGGTGGGAGGTCGAGTTGTAGGGGATGGGGGCGGTTGGGAAGAGGGGAGGGGAAGATAAAGAAGGTGGTGTTGGGCAGGTGGGAGGAAGGGGTTTTGGGAGATAAGGAGTGGGAGGAGGAGGGGGGGAAATGGGTAAGGTAGTGGGTCGAGTCATGGGAAGGGGACGGCAAGGGAGTGGGGGATGAGTAAGGAGTATGTGTGGGAAGAGTGAGAGGGGTAGGGGGGGAAGGTGTTCGGCAGGTAGTGGGGTCGAGTCATGGGAAGGGGGAGATGAGGCATGAGTGGGTATGTGGGTGGAGGAGGAGGAGGAGGTGGGGTAGGGGGAGGTGTTAGGCAGGTAGTGGGTGGGGAAGGGTAGGGACCAAAAGGAGAAGGAAAGGATTATGGAAAAAATATAGAAGAAGAATTGGTATACGAATAAGAAGACAAGATGACTGGTCAGGAAGATGGTAGGAAGATTAAAACATATAAGGAAGTATTGGACATATATGTTTTTTAATAATTTTTTTTTATCATTTTCCATTTGTAATCGTAAAATATATAATTGTAAAGCATACCTTAAAAATAATTTGTCATGAATATCCTTATTCACACAAAAGCAAATTATTTCGACAATTATTTTAAAATCATGGAAATGAAGGTAATCTGTAACATTCTGTAACTCCAAAATATAATTATTGATAATTTAAAGCGAGGATGCAATGCGCAATGATTTACTACCCTAAAAAAATTCTTGTATATTTTAATACATTACTTACACCTATATGTACTTACTTATAAATTTTTTTATTTATTTTTTTAATAACATAATATCTACTTATTTATAAAGTTGTTGATTGATTTTTTATAATAACAAATCTACTTATTTATAAATTTGTTTGTTTCTTTATTTTTTAATAACATATCTATATTTATTAAAATTATTTTCATTGATTTATTTTTATAACATATCTACTTATCTATAAATTTGCTGATTTACTTATTTCTTAATAACATAATATCTACTTATTTATAAATTTGTTGATTGATTTATTTTTTTAATAATATTATATCTACTTATTTATAAATTTGTTTATTTTTTTTAAATAAACATATCTACTTATTCATAAATTTGGTGATTTAATTTGATGATAACATATCTACTTATTTATAAATTTTCTGATT
>NC_087203.1:115654044-115656544 GCF_015104395.2 Macrobrachium nipponense | reverse complement strand
CTCAGTTCAAGGTTCCTAGAATCTTTCTGTCCGACTGCCCAGCTGAAATGGGTACCATAGTTCTCTTTGGGGCACGAAAAAAGGGCATGTCACGTTTTTAATATTATATTTTCGCTTGCTCTTGGAGTAAGCCTATAGACAGACTACTTTGTTGTTGTTGATGTAATTGAGTTAAAGAAACAGGAATTTTAGGATAGGATATCTATGACTTATTTATTAGAATAAAAATGCAATAAATAAATAATGTAAATGTCAAACTGTACAGAAATATTATTTCTAATAAAATATAACGTGTTTATTTTAATTTTCGTTGGTGAAACTAGTATCCATTTGACCATAGATTTTAGTACGTTTTAATTTACGTTAAAAGTTAGGAATATAATGTCGACAACTCATGCGTCAGGGAAAAATCTTGCACGTGTCCCGAGTAAGCTGTAGTGCGGATCACACCTTGTTATTACATACTCATTTACACTGGAAGACCTACATTTTGAGAAATTGCTCACACCTTTTGCGCAATTGGAGACTTAAAAGTATTAATTAACTGATGTAATGAATTCATGAACAAAATCAATAACAGACCTTAATGAAGAATTTAAAAACCTCTCGGTTACCAAAACAATGAAAATTAAAAGTAAACTAAGTTACCAAAACAAGGAGAATTTAAAAAACTCTGTTACCGAAACAAGGAGAATTTTAAAAATTCTCAGTTACCAAAACCAGGAGAATTAAAAAAAACTCCCAGTTACCAAAATAAGGAGAATTAGAAATAAACTAAGTTAAAAACACAAGGAGAATTAAAAATAAACTAAGTTACCAAAACAAGGAGAATTAAAAAAAACTCTCAGTTACCAAAACAAGGAGAATAAAAATCCTGTTACCAAAACAAGGAGAAGTAAAAAAAAACTCAGTTACCAAAACAAGGAGAATTAAAAAAAACTGTTACCAAAACAAGAAGAATTGAAAAACCTTTGTTACCAAAATAAGGAGAATTAAAAAAAAACAGTTACCAAAACAAGGAGAGTAAAAAAACTCAGTTACCGAAACAAGGGGAATTAGAAAAAAAGAGTTACCAAAACAAGGAGAGTAAAAAAAACTCAGTTACCAAAACAAGGGTAATTTAAAAAAACTGTTACAAAAATAAGGAGAATTTAAAAAACTCAGTTACCAAAATAAGGAGAATTAAAAAAAAAAACTGTTACCAAAACAGGAAGAACTGAAAAACTCCCAGTTACCAAAACAAGGAGAATTACACAAAAAAGTCGTAGTTACCAAAATAAAGAGAATTAAAGAAACTCTGAGTTATCAAAACAATGAGAATTTTAAAAAATCCTAGTTATCAAAACAAAAAAATTTTCTTACCAAAACAAGGAGAGTAAATAAAAACCTCTCAGTTACGAAAAAAGAAGAATTATATATATAGAAAAAACTCAGTTGCCATAACAAGGAAAATAAAAAAACTCAGTTACCAAAACAAGGAGAGAAAAAAAGAAGAAGAAAAACTCTCCTCTACCAAAACAAGGAAAGACAGGACCATCTGAAGTAGGACCCATTCGAAAAAGAATGTGGGTCAGCTGCTACACTTCCAGAAGCCCAGGCCAAATTCCCCAAGGTCTCCAATGCTATGGAGACTCACTCATGCGTGATGTCTTTAAAACTGCTGACGATTTGGAAAGAGAGAGAGAGAGAGAGAGAGAGAGAGAGAGAGAGAAAATTTAGTTTTATGTGGAATTATGTTTTGTATACTAGAACGATCTGTTGGGATATATATATATATTATATATATATATATATATATATATATATATATATATATATATATATATATATATATATATTAAATGTAAACTTCTTATGGAAAGGAGAGAGAGAGAGAGAGAGAAAGAGAGAGAATTTAATCTCATGTGTATAATGGTAAGGTATTTTATGGGAAGGAGAGAGAGCGAGAGAGAAAAAGAGAGAGATTAAATTTAATCATGTAAAATTCTGTGAATAATAGAAAGGTATATTGGAAAAGAGAGAGAGAGAGAGAGAGAGAGAGAGAGAGAGAGAGAATCTTTGATGACAATGAGTTTCGGACTTCCGTAATTCAGGAATGAATCATAGCCAATTGGGTCACATTTCAAATGTTCCATAACCCGATTATGGAGTTGATTCCCGATTGGGAAGCTGCGACAGATTCGGGAATTGGAGAGGCAATATTTTTCCCGAGATTTTACTGTACGACTTATATATTACTAGCAATCTACGGGCATAACCAGCCCTGTTTCATGGAATCCCTTCTCACTCCCATCCTCTTCGGAGAGGGGCCCGGGGGGGGAGGTAGGATGAAACCCCATTATAAACCATCTTAGAGGTCCACTATAACCCTGCAAAGTTTCATGCCCATCGGACCAGCCGTTGGGCCGTGATTGAATGACAGACGGACGGACAGACTTAACGCCCATTATAGTAAGGTATGTTAGAGATACGCTTATTTTGGGGTAGAACCTAGTACGTA
>NC_087203.1:115634044-115649044 GCF_015104395.2 Macrobrachium nipponense | reverse complement strand
TTCCTGAATAATATCCCCACCCTTGATATACTTCCATTTGCTGTTGATTGCGGGGTACCGCAAGGCGATGTGATTTCCCCCTGAACGAAATTATGTAAAAGATACAAAAATGACTGTTTTGCCTCTTTACCTGGAAGGTTACTGTTACCTAAATCATATTTTATACTACATATTTATGTTATTTTCAATCACTTCTTTATTATAATTCTCACTGACATTTTGTAATCCATTCAAATCTAGATTTTTTTCTTTTTATTAGTAGTTGAATATAAATATTTAATGTTACTCTTACGTAAATACTAGGTTATTTTACAACATATTTACGTTGTTTCCAATCACTTCTTTATTATAATTCTCATTGGTAGTTTGTAATCCATTCAAATCGAGACTTTTTCTTATTTTTAAAAATATGAATATTTAATTTCACCTAAATACTGTTTTACTACATATTTAAGTTATTTTAAATCTCTTTCTTATAATAACTCTAATTTGTTGTTGTTATTGCTGTTGTTCTTGTTGGGGGGTTAGGAACCCCTATGGAAAAGCCTAAAAAGGTCTGAAAAAGGTGTTTCGTGTTGAGTTAAAGATATAGGAATTTCAGGATAGGATATTTATGATTTATTTATTGGAATGAAAATGTAAAAAAAAATAACGTGCATGATAAAAAGAACAGAACAATTATTTATAATAAAATTTAGCGTATTTATTTTAATTTTCGTTGGCGAAACAACGCGCTATTTGACCGTAGGTTTTAGCACGTTCCACGAGATAGCTGTAGGTTGGATCACGCCTTGTTTCTTGTATGAATATTAATTTTTCATAAGCATTTCAAGTACCTATCTTCCTCGTCTGATTGGAATTTTGTAATCCATTCAAGTCTAGAATTGTTATTTTTTATGAATAATAATACTTGATAAATTCCTTCTTAAATTCCCATCTTCCTCGTCTGATTGCAATTTTGTAATCCCTTCAAGTCTAGAATTTTTCTTATGAATATTAATATTTTAATAAATTCCTTCGTAAATACCCATCTTCCTTGTCTGAGTGTAATTTTGTTCAAGTCTAGAATTTTTCTTATGAATTTAAATATTTGACAAATTCCTTCTTAAATTCCCATCTCCCTCGTCTGATTGTAATTATGTAATTCATTCAAGTCTAGAATTTTTCTTATGAAAATTAATATTTGATAAATTCCTTCTTAAATACTCATCTTCCTCGTCTGATTGTAATTTCGTAAACCATTCAAGTCTAGAATTGTTATTTTTTATGAATATTAATATTTGACAAATTCCTCTTTTGTTGCGGACACCCGTCCAACTCCTTATCCCTGTAGGAAGTGTTGTCTCTTCTCAGTAGACAAGGGAGCATCCGGTGGCTAAGCGGTCGCCCATTACTTCTACAAAGTTAAGAGAGAGAGAGAGAGAGAGAGAGAGAGAGAGAGAGAGAGAGAGAGAGAGAGAGAGAGAGAGAGAGAGAAGAGAGAGAGAGAGATAGACTGACTCCCTCACATCCGAGTCCTGAGATATCCTGACCGACAGAGGTGGCCAATTTAGTCTGCTTAATTATTACAGTGGGTAGATCATTTACGAATTTCAGTGAGCCTTTGGGGGTTATAAGCTGAGGTTTTGAGGGGTTGTGAGGGTTTTTATATTTATTATTAATCTTTGCCTCTTTTGATTGCGTATTCAAATGGAAATCATTTATTTTCAAAGGAGTAATTTTTATTAACTGCGAATTCTGTGTCCCTGCTGTTTTCTATGTAAATTGCGTATACAGTGAATTTAGTTATATTTGTTTTTTTTTTGTTTTAGTAATTGTTTGATAGAAAAGTAAAGTTTCGTGTTTTTCATTCATTTAAATTTTACGCTTTTTGTTTTATACAGGAAATACGTTTACCTGATACATGATTAAATTGTAAACAACATATATATATATATATATATTATATATATATAATATATATATATAATTAATATTATATAATACATATAATAATATATATATTTATATATATAATATATATATATTATAATATATTATTATTTTATCCACGTGAATGTAAAGAATAACCTGCAATGTAACATATAATATAAATGTAATGTAATAAAATTTCAAATTATATATATATATATATATAGGTATTTATAATATATATATATATATATATATATATATATATATATAATATTCTTTACTAAATATAAATAGTCTTATATGCCAGTATTTGCCCCAACCTTTTAACATTTGATTGCATATACATGCTAAATTTGGATATACATATATATATATATATATATATATTAGATCTATATATATATATATATATATATATATATATATAAGGATATATATATATATATATATATATATATATATATATTATATTTATTTATTTAGTTTATTTATTTATTTATTTATTTATTTATTATACACACATACATAGAAACATATAAAATATACACAAACTCCACAGATGAATGATGAACCGTCCTATCGTCACGTGTATGTTTAATTAAATCCGAAAAACAGTTTACGCCTATCCTCCCCCACCCCGCACCCCTCACACCCCACCCATACCACCCCTCCCCCCCCAAATAAAAAAAAAAAAATCCTGTAGCATGAGACAAAAAGAAATCCATTAGTTACCCGGGGGCTAGCAACTGACACCCTGTGAAAGCAAATAAAAAAAAAGAGAAAATAGCAAAAATGGGATCCTCTCTCTCTCTCTCTCTCTCTCTCTCTCTCTCTCTCTCTCTCTCTCTGTACCTGCAGACAGAATTTGGGGTAAAAATTAAAAAACAAAAATAAATTTTAAAATCCTATCCGGCAACTGATTATTATCTTTTGGCGTCGTCAGCGGAATTTTATTTTTAATCTTCTCGTGAATGTGTATTATGGGATTATCATTCGGCTCTTTTGCAATGTAGATAAAAGGGAGAGAGAGAGAGAGGAGAGAGAGAGAGAGAGAGACTCGTTCTGATGTATTTGTTTTTTTTTTTTGTCTCGGGAAAGACAGAAAGAGAGAGATTTATTTAGATAAATTTTCGCTTCTGGAGAGAGAGAGAGAGAGAGAGAGAGAGAGAGAGAGAGAGAGAGAGAGAGAGAGAAATTTGTCTGAAGAGACACACAGAGAGAGAATGAGAGTGAGAGAGAATGTTTTGAATGTATTTTCGCCCCTGAAAGGAGAGAGAGAGAGAGAGAGAGAGAGAGAGAGAGAGAGAGAGAGAGAGAGAGAGAGAGAAATATTCTGATGTATTCTCGCCTCACGAAAGACAAAAATAGTGAGTGACTGACGCTATGATACATATCCGCCCCCTGAAAACACAGAGAGAGAGAGAGAGAGAGAGAGAGAGAGAGAGAGAGAGAGAGAGAGAGAGAGAGAGGTGGCAACACGGTTTGGCGGCCATCTGCACCCTACCCCCCGATGAATATGCAACAGGAAATGTTAAAACAGGAGCCTTGCAACGGAAACCTTTTCGTGGTCCACTCCTGCAACGGGAAATGTTGCAGCCTGGGAAAAAAAATAAGAAACAAAAAAAAAAAGCAGAAAAATGCAAAAATAAAAGAGAATAGTTTCACTATTTTTCTTTTCCCTTTTTTTTTTGCCTTTATTTTGATATTGTCTTCATCTTTGATGCATTGTCTTTGTTTCTTGAGGCACATTTCACACTGATGGGGTTGTCTTGGTGGAATCTGGGCGACTATATTGGTGGCATGAGAGCGCGCGAGAGAGCGGGAGGACGCGGATTCGTCAGTTCGTACGCCTATGCATGACTTCAATGATTGTGAATATAAGATTCTAGTTCAGAGCGTTTTTGTAGATTTATATCTATAGCTATTTGCATATATATATATTATATATATATATACTATATATATATATATATATATATATATATATATATATATATATATGTGTGTGTGTGTGTGTGTGTGTGTGTGTTTGTGTGTGTGTGTGTGTGTGTATTATAGTATATATATATATAGTAATATATATATATATATATATATATAATCCTACACGTTGCCAAATTAAATAGCATACTTCTCTCGTTTTCAGTTTGGTATTATATGTGATTATCTTATTTCGGAAGAGGCTTTTAGCAAAAAGATATTGCACAGGATAATTCGTAAGTTTTATTTGTAAGTTTAGACATTCTTATGACAGAAATAAGACTTTGAGTTTATTTTTCAGAGCTAAACTAACTCAAAATATCTTCAATTTCTTTATTGGAGTTATTGTTGCAGTTAATATTCCTTAGTATTTGAATTTAGCCGATTAAATCGACCTCACTGGAGTATATAAACTGCAGCCTTCGATGGTCCTTCAGAGGGGAATCAATCCTGTCCAGACTATCTCAATTGCAATCCTCCGACGGTCCTTAGAAGGCAATTCTTCGACTGTCCTTCGAAGTGGAATCAATCCTTACCAGACTATCTCGATTGCAATCCTCCGACAGTCCTTCGCAGGGAATAAGCCTACTGATTGACTCTAAGAGAAGAGATCTTTAGTCATTCAACGCACAAAATGATAATGAAATAAATAATTATCGTATTGCCCAGGACCTGGCACCGCTATTCTAAAAGTTAAAGCGCACGTGTTCGTCGAAATGGACGCGCTCGCGCGCCGTGAGTCGTGGCATTTTCTTTTAGGTTGGAAGGTCACTGTCGAAAATGTTTTTGTCCTCTTTTGTTGGGGGCGTCCACGTGCCTTTGACGTTGGCCCCCTTCCTTCCCCCCTTTTCTTCGTCTCTATCCCACCCTCAACCCTTTCCCCACCACTACATTCCTCCAACATGATCTCCAACACCAGTACCACCACCAGAACTCCCTTTCCTACCCCTTGACATGTTTCGAACTGGATATGGAATCTTGGTCATTTTATTGTGTATTCTCTCCTCCTCCTCCTCCTCCTCCTCCTCCTCCAACCAACCTCCTCCAACACCATCGTCACCTTCCTCCAACATGATCTCCAACACCATCACCACCACCATGTTTCGATTTTTATATATAGTCTTCTGATCGATCATCAGCTTCGCAAAACATATTTGGTTATTTTGCATGCGTTCAGTGTATCCATTCATAAATGCATGTGTATATGCATGCATACATGTATATATATATATATATATATAATATATATATATATATATATATATATATATATATATATATATATATATATGTGTGTGTATATGTATGCATGTATGTATGTATGTATGTTACGTCGATATCTCTTGACGCGGTGATTTTAAGCATACGTATGTATGTATGTATGTATATGTTTGAATATGAAGGCTATTTTAAACCACACCGAGAGGGTACTTTTAAAACAAATGGTTTTTAAGAATTCATAGTAAATCCTGGCAGAAATAATGTTGAGAATTCCAAGCAATAGTATGTATGTATGTATGTATGTATGTATGTATGTATGTATATGTTTGAGTATGAAGGCTGTTTTAAACCACACGGAGAAGGTACTTTTAAAACAGATGGTTTTTAAGAATTCATAGCAAATCCCGGCAGAAATAATATTGAGAATTCCAAGCAATGGTATGTATGTATGTGTATGAAGGCTTTTTGAAAGCAAATGTAGAAGGTACCTTTAAAACAAATGAATTCATAGCAAATCCTGGCAGAAATAATATTGAGAATTCTACGCAATAGTATGTATGTATGTATGTATGTATGTGTGTATGAAGACTGTTATAAACCAAACAGAGAAGGTACTTTTAAAACAAATGGTTTTTACGAATTCATAGCAAATTCTGACAGAAATAATATTGAGAATTCCAAACAATAATATGTATGTATGTATGTATATATGTATGCATGTATGTATGTATGTGTATGAAGGCTTTTTGAAAACAAATGTAGAAAGTACTTTTAAAACAAATGGTTTTTACGAATTCATAGCAAATCCCAGCAGAAATAATATTAAGAATTCCAAGCAATGGTATGTATGTATGTATGTATGTATGTTATGTTATGGTATGTATGTATGTATGTATGTATATGTGTATATATGTATGTATGTATGTATGTAGTATGTATGTATTTATGTATGTGTGTATGAAGGCTGTTATAAACCAAACAGAGAAGGTACTTTTAAAACAAATGGTTTTTACGAATTCATAGTAAATCCTGGCAGAAATAATATTGAGAATTCCACGCAATGCGCCTTCGGTTTCTGCATCAAAACGAAACTGTTTACAGTACTCCTCGGGGACTGGAAGTCGACCTGGGCCATCTCACGCCGAAGGATCCCATTTGCCATTTATGCATTTTCCTTATCCTTTCGGTTTTGCACACCAGGAGCCCCCAGGGCGTCTAGGATATCGCCCGAGGGGGAAGGAACGACGAGGAGGACCTTTCTTCCCTACCTTTCCCCATCTCCCCTTCTTCCCCTCTTCTTGATTTGATTTGATTTCCCTATTCCCCTTCTTCCTCTACCACCCCCCCACCTTTTCTCTTCCATCCCATCCCCCTCTTCTCTTTTTAACCTTCCCTCCCCTCATTTCTATCCCCCTACCTTCCCCCTTCCCCTCCCCATCCTTCCTTATCCCACCTCCCCCTAATTCTTCTCCCCCATCCCCGTCATCTCTCCCCCCTCCCTCTCTTTCCTCCCATTCTCCCTCCACTCTCCTCCTCCCCTCCCCTCCTCCCCCTTCCCCACCCCCTTCCTCTTTCCTCCCTTTCCTCCCTCCTCCTCCTCCTCCTACTCTCCCTCCCTCCCATCCCCCTCCCCTCCTCCCCACTCTCTCCCCATTCCCTTCCTCCCCACTCCCATTTCTTTCCCCCTCCCCATCCCCCTCCTCGGGCTATACGTTTGCAAAGGCAGTTGTCCCCGTTGTCAAGTGTCCGAAGTGTGGGAGAATTTATGTAAATCTCCCACCGTGGGCAAGCTTTGCTCAGCTCCTCACTCAAAGAATGTAGTGCTGCTGCTGCTGCTGTATATATATGTGTGTGTATTTTTTTATGTCAAGAGTTTTTCTTTGTTTTGTTTCCCAGGACAGGTGTCTTTTTTTTATTTTTTTCTGTGGGAGTAACCTTTTTTTTTATACATTTATTTTGGGTTTTCACGAGTGAGTGTAAATGTTACATAAAGGAATTCTGTAATATTATGAACTGTCCTGAAAGGTATTTCGTTAGCCACTGTTTAAATCTCTCTCTCTCTCTCTCTCTCTCTCTCTCTCTCTCTCTCTCCTCTCTCTTTCCAGATGGAAGTAAGAATAACTTCAAAAATATCCCTTCATTTTGCACTTTTGTAGAAGTAACAAATTTTTATATTTATCGGGTTTCCCTACTCTCTCTCTCCCTCTCTCTCTCTCTCTCTCTCTCTGTCTCTGAATTCCGAGATTCCCGAATTCTACCATTTATTTTGTACGTTTGTAAAACTACAAAATTTTTATATTTATTATGCTTTCCTACTCTCTCTCTCTCTCTCTCTCTCTCTCTCTCTCTCTGGGATTTACAAGATTCCCGAATTCCAAGATTCCCACCCCTCGCCGTCCATCGCTGGAACAGAAGCCGAAGTAGGAACAGCAGGAAGATTCCCCTCCTCTCCTCCCCCACCCCCTTAGAATTTCCTAAGCTTTCGCTCCATTGCCGACCAGGAAGCCCCCCTTCCCCTTCCCCTCCCCTCCCCTCCCCTCCCCCTCCCCCTCCCCTCCGGAAACGGGTGTGGCGGACAGTCGTGGTAACTTGGTAAAGCCAACCATGGGTGAAAGAACCTGTCGCCATAAAATATGCCAGCCTCTATTCGAGCGCCCTCTGATGCCACCCCCGTTATCTGGAACGCTTTTTTGACGGCCTGGAAGGATGGCTGGAAGGAAGGATGGGGTGGGGGAGGCGGCGGGGGCGGGGTGAGGCTGGAAGGATAGTGGTGGTAGCTGTCGTCGGCGGCGGTGACCAAAAGGGGGAACTCCCAAAGGAAGGAATCGTGAAAAGGATTTTGTCCTCCAAAAAAAGAAAAAAAACATGAATAAAATAAAATAAAAAATAAGAAAAATATAAAATCGTAAAATAAGGGTTTTGCTTTTATTAGATATTTTTGCGTGTTTGTTTTTGGGGTATGGAATAAACCGCTTCTCTCTCTCTCAAAAAAAAATCTGTAATTCCTAGGCTGTATATATTGGGGCATGGAATACTGCCCTTCCACCCACCCCCCTCTCCCCTTTCAAAAAAAAAAAAAAAAAGACTTCTGCTTATATCAGACTGTAATAATTGAGGTACGAAATACTGACTCTCTCTCTCTCTCTCTCTATACATTTCAAGATTCCCGAATTCCACCATTCATTTTGAACATTTGTAAAACTACAACATTTTTATATTTTCATGTTTTCCTACTCTCTCTCTCTCTCTCTCTCTCTCTCTCTCTCTCTCTCTCTCTCTCTCTCTCTCTCTCTCTCTCTCGATCTCGATTTCTCTCTCTCTCTCGATCTCTCTCTCCTCTCGATCTTAATTAGAATATATTTATTGTGGCACATGGAATACCCTTTCTCTCTCGAAAAAAAATAATAAGAATAATAATTTGTAATTCTTTGAGTGCATTTTATGGGGCATGGAATACTGCCTACTACTCTCTCTCTCTCTCAGAATATATTTATTGGGGCACATGGAATACACTTTCTCCCTCGATAAAAAAAAATAACAAGAATAATCATTTTTAATTCTTCGAGTGTATTTTATCGGGTATGGAATACTGCCCACTCCCCACCCACTCTCTCTCTCTCTCTCTCTGAAGAGGTTCGTCACCCTCCTCCACCCCCCTCCCCCAACCCACCCCCAACCACGCAAAAATAATTCATGTATTTCCAGGGCCTGTCCCCAGCTCCGCCCCCTTCGGACGGGAGAGACTGCCTTATCTTTCCTGTACCTTTTCATGTCCAGGAAATATAACGAGCCATCTCTGTTTCGGATTACTGTCCGGGGGACGTCAGTCTGAGGAAGAACTGGGGATTCGGGCCTGTTTTAGTAGAGTAGCAGCGACCCCCTGGCTGCTGTTGTCATTCGTTGTTGCTACCGTTTCTGTGTTGTTGATCTTGGCGGCGGTGTTATTTGAGTTCGTGCGCGCGTGTGTGTGTGTGTGTATATAATATATATATATATGAAAATATATATATATATATATATATATATATATATACATTACATACATATACGTTAATATATATATATATAATATATATAGATATATATATATATATATATTATAATATATAGTATATATATGCATAGAGAGAGAGAGAGAGAGAGAGAGAGAGAGAGAAGAGTGTACGTTTTTTAAACTGCGTCGGACTGCTAAGAATGGGTTTTTTGCGCCAATGTATTTTATTTCCATACCAGAAATAATTATTATCTAGTTTTATCCAAACTTTCTTTTACAAAGTCTCAAAAATACATCTCGTTTTCGGTGTCAAGCTGTGCTGAGGGGCGTGAACGCCCGACCATAGTCTGTTGCCGTGAAAAGGAAAGAGAGAGAGAGAGAGAGAGAGAGAGAGAGAGAGAGAGAGAGAGAGAGAAATTCGCAGTGTTTACGGAAGCCTACGTGAATCACCTCGATGGCGATTTGTGAACGGAGGCGAAAATTTCTCTCTCTCTCTCTCTCTCTCTCTCTCTGTAAATATGAAAATAAATCTGCATTTATTGGGCGATTTTGCTTGTTTGTTTTTTGTTGCATGGTATAAACCCATCTCCCCAACACTCTCTCTCTCTCTCTCTCTCTCAACGGAAAATGATTCTTTATTTATGTGGCTTTTTTATTTGATTTTGTTGCATGATATACCCCATTCACTAACCTTCTCTCTCTCTCTCTCTCTCTCTCTCTCTCTCTCTCTCACACACAGAACGAGCCTATATCCTCCGTGGACGGGGACGACGCCCCCTCTGCCCCCTTTTTGAGTGACGAACGGGGCCAACCATCACGGTCCCCGAACACCCGATAAAATTTGTATTATTCGTCTTTTACAGCTCGTCTATGGACGCCGCCGGGAACGACGATGAATGGCCGCTATTGGAAGGGAAAGTTATTGTTTCCTGACGATAAAGTAAGGCCATTCCTAAGGCCTGCCACCCACCAAAGCTTGGGGAACCGGAAGGAACCTGATGTGGGGGGGGGGGGGGGGGGGGGATACCTCTGGGGTCATCCTATTCCTCCCTGGCTCCTCCCTCGGGAGGATAAGGATGAGGAGGAGGATAAGGATGTCTTACTTCCCAAGGGCCAATCTGGAGTTGGACGTAACACTCGAGTCTTTGATATTTTTTATATTTTTTTTTATATTTTTTGTTTGTTTATTGTAATTGGTTTATTGGCTCGTTGGATGAATGGTTATGTTTTGTTTTTATTTATTTGTTTATTTTTATTGTTTTTATTTTTATTTGTTGGTTTTATTTGTTTGTTTGTCTTTTTTTTTTTTTTTTTTTTTTTTTTTTTTCTGACAATTTACATTCATGATTCGTCGGTTGATTTTTTTGGACGGCGCGGCCACTCGGCGGAACTGTTGGAAACTGCGGAACGTTTTTGAAGGACGACTCGAAATTGGTTCGAAAAGAGAGAGAGAGAGAGAGAGAGAGAGAGAGAGAGAGAGAGAGAGAGAGAGACGTTGGTCACAATCGTAAGAAAGAGCGATCCATTCTGATTTATGTCGAAAGATATTGGAACAAAACTCTGCCGTATCTCACCTTGAAAACTCAGTCTCCCACCCCTTTCTTTCTTTTTCATCCGTCAAAGACTACCCCCTCCCCGCCTCCCCCCTCCCCCATCCCCCTCATTCTCTCTTCCCCCCCCCCCCCCCCTCGTCCCCCTCCTGGCTACGCATGAGGGAGCACAGCAGCCTCAAACCTTCATCAAATATTTCAGCGTTTTTTGCGACTCTGTTTTCTTAAATTTTTCCTCGAAGACGGGATTTATTGGGAGGTAGTTTATTACGTGATGGAAGTGATATATCGCTTTGTTTGGCGTCAATTATTCCCCGGGGGAGATTTAATGCCACTTGTAACCCCGGGATTACAAGCGGTGCCAACTCTTTCGTTCGCTCCCCTGGGGGGTGGGGGTGGGGGCGGGTAGGGGGTATGGGAGGGAGAAGGAACTTTTCATCTAAATCTCTCCCTCTTGCTCTATATGTTTCCCAGGGCACAGCATGCCCCCTTTTATAAAACTCTCTCTCTCTCTCTCTCTCTCTCTCTCTTCGTCATATTTATTATGCTATTCTCGTCTCTCTTTTTTTTTCCATATTTTCGATGTTCCTCAGCGCCTCTCTCTCTCTCTCTCTCTCTCTCCTCTATCTCTCCTCGTTTTTCTTTTCGTCCATCTTCTCGATTCTATTCCCTCATCTCTCTCTCTCGCTCATATCTCCTCCTACCTTACCTCCTCCACCTCCTCCTCCCTTCCTCCTCCTCCCCACCCCCCGGTGAATAAATCCAGCTGGGAATATCGTCTTACGCATCGGGAATCCTTTTCACTCCCCTCGTATTTTAATCTCAGTTCAAGAACAATATTTAAAAAGAAAGGAAGTGAGAGAGAGAGAGAGAGAGAGAGAGAGAGAGAGAGAGAGAGAGAGAGAGGATGTCCAGACTAGGATCATAAATTTCCCTTTCCCTCGGCATCCTATGTATCCTAAGGTTTATCTCCCTCCATCCGAAGGATGTGAGGGGATGTCCTTCGATGGAGTGACGAATTTGTCTGAAGGATTTTTATTTATTCATTTTATTTTTATTTATTTATTTATTTATTTATTTATTTATTTATATATTTTATTTATTTTATCTTATTTTTTGAATTTCGTGCTTCGGTGTGGTTTTTGGGTGTTGGGTCCGTTGGCGGAGAATCAGTCACGTGTGTTTAAAAAGCGGAGAGAGAGAGAGAGAGAGAGAGAGAGAGAGAGAGGTAATGATGAATAAATGGAAAGAGAAAGATAATGAACGAGAGAGATAGGTAATGAATAAATGGAAAGAAGTGGATTATGAATAAATGAAGAGCGAAATAAATAATGAACGAGAGAGATAGATAATGTATAAATGGAGAGTGAGATAGATGGTGAATAAACGAAGAGATAAGTAGATAATGTATAAATGAAGAGACATATTATATACGGAGGTAATGAATTGACGAAGAGAGAGGAACAGATAATGAATAAATCAGCAAATAATCGATGAATGAATGACGTAAAATAGAGAGAGAGAGAGAGAGAGAGGGATCCAGGAGAATTCTCTCTCTCTCTCTCTCTCTCTCTCTCTCTCTCTCTCTCTCTCTCAGCTTTCGAAGTCAGTCTGCAGTGACAGATAATGGCTGGCCGGTGTCTACAAAAATAATAGTAATAATAATAATAATAAATATGACGTGTTTGGTGAATTACATTTTCCCCTTCTACTATTTCGAGCTTCGATTTGACTGGATTTCGAATTTCTAAAAAAAAAAAAAAAAAAATAAAAAAAATAAAAAAAACCATTCTTAAGATTTTGTTCGGCTCCGCGAGGAAGAAATGGATATCGGAGGTGTTAGGTTTATAATGCGGAAAGTCTTCGGGAAATAATTCAATGAAGAAGACGCGTCTTGATGTTTTTTGCAATAAATCATTTCTTGTTAGAGTGGTAGTGACTTTTTTTTGTGGGCAGAAAGTAAGCCTCGTGTCTCTCTCTCATCTCTACTCTCTCTCTTTTCTCTCATATAATATATATATATATATATATATATATATATATATATATATATATATATATATATATATATATATATACTATATATGTATGTATTGTATATATATATATATATATATATATATATATATATATATATATATATATATATATGTGTGTGTAAGTGTGTGTGGGTGTGTGTGTGTTGTGGCAGTAAAGTACGGTGATATTGCAACTCATGTTGCAATAGTTTCCGTCCCAGAATACAGGATGATGTTGTTACTTGCATCAACATAGTTGTGGGACAGATCACAGAGTATTGTGTCCATTTTTAACAGTAATTTTATTGGATAATACCTTCAGCTCCAGGCATTCGTTTCCACAGGACATGGAATCTATGGATAAGACGTCAAGCTATATTATTGCCACGTACTTCCAGCCAGCTGTTCTTCCACTGTTAGATTATATTAGGTATTTTGCTTAGGTCAGCAGTCTGTACTTTCAGAGACGGCACAAGCTCCCCGCCTTGCTGAACAACAGCGTTCTCGTCGTTATTCTGAGTTGCCACTTTGTGAATTCCCTCAGCTGAAGGGAATATGCTCCATCACGTTAAATATTCTCAGTGAAATTTATAAAAGTATTTCCATTCTGTGTAGTTAGTGGTTAATAAAGGAATTAAACTAATAAATGTTTTGCAGGTTTTACTTAAAATTTTCTCTTAGATTTGATTTTGATATTTTCTTCACAATTCGTAGGTGAAAATAGACAAATGGTTAAATAAAGACACAGGAAAGATTTTTATTCATCTCTCTCTCTCTCTCTCTCTCTCTCTCTCTCTCTCTCTCTCTCCTTTTTTTAACTGTCGCTTCTTCCAATTTACAGATTGTTAAACTATAGTTTCAGTTATGAATTTGATAAATGGCAAGTCTTGAAAAGTGGATCAGAGTAACATTAAAACCAATAATATATTAAACAGTAAGCTATTTTATATTTGCTCTGTTATTATGTGTTTTAATTTAACATAGTTTCCTTTGTTGTAAATAATCACGTTTCAAGTAACCGTTAATGTTATTGATAAAGGGTAGAATATTTTTGTTAAATAACTAAATTATTTTCAGAATTTCAGTTTCCCGCGGAACGTCTGACTTGTCTCAATTCCTAAAAGTAGAAGACGAACCTAACTCCAGATACCGTCAGCTGAACAACACCCCTCCCCCCTTCACCACCCTCCCCCCTACCCCACCCACCCTCTCTCTCTCTCTCTCTCTCTCACACCCATCGATTCCCAAATGCTTGTCACGTTGTCCGCAGACTTGAGTTTCCCCGTGGATAAAGTGTAAATGGGAAACACCGGAGGGGAGCGGAGCCCCCCGCCCCCCTCACGGCGGGGGGAAGGAAGGGACATTAGCAACCATAACGGGGGAATTACAACCTGCAGTTTCCGCTCATTTCCGACAGAAGGCGCTGCCGGAGGAAGGGCTAATTCTTGGGCGACTTCGGGCATCTTTGAACTGATATTGTGAATATAACCGTTCGCTTTTACGTTACGGTGGAGACACACTAGGGATAAGTGCTCCCTCCCGCCCGCTGCCCTCCCCCGCCCCCGCCCACCTCCATCCTCCTCCTCCTCCTCCTCCTATGGCGGAAACGGTCGTTTCGGCATGGGCGGCGAAAATAGATTCTGCACTTAGGGCGCAGCAGGCATCGTGAAATGCGAGGATCTCCCAACCGGTGCAAGTTAATCGTGTAGTGGACTGGGGCGTCCTGGTCTTTCTGTCTCCCCTCCTCCTCCAACACCCCCCCCCCCCCCACTTACTTTTAACTTTTACCTCCTCCTCCTTCCCACACTTGACTTCTACCTCCTCCTTTCTCCTCCTCTTCCCTCCACACTTAACTTCTACCTCCTCCTCCTCCCTCCCTCCCCTTCCCACACTTAAGTTTTACCTCCTCCTCCTCCTCTTACCCTTCCATCCACACTTAGCCTTTACTCCTCCTCACACTTAACTTCTACCTCCTCATCCTTCCCACACTTTAACTTTACCTCCTCATCATCCCACACTTAACTTCTACCTCCTCCCCTCCTCCCACACTTAAACTTCTACTCCTCCTCCTCCCCCACCACTTAACTTCTACTCCTCATCCTTCCCATACTTACTTTTACCTCCTCTCCTCCCCACACTTAAACTTCTACTCCTCCTCCAACCCCCCACACTGAACTTTTACCTCCTCATCTTCAACCCACACTTAACTTCTACTACCTCCTCCTCCCCCCCCTCCCCACACTTAACCTTCTTCTCACCTCCTCCTCCTCTCCCCACACTTAACTTCTACCTCCTCATCCTTCCCATACTTAACTTTTACCTC
>NC_087203.1:115611544-115631544 GCF_015104395.2 Macrobrachium nipponense | reverse complement strand
TGCTACGATGAAAAAGCCGCTATTCGAGAAATATAGAGAAGAATCTGTACAAGCTGAAATAGCCTTTACTATTAATAAAGTATTATTATTATTATTATTACGACGAACTGCCACTTTCAACATTTGATTGACATTTCTACGAACACCTCTTGTTTATTTTGTATTCCTCCTTTACACCTCAACAGCTAAACGTAAGCACATGCATATCCTGGTCCATTTAGTGGGACTACCCTGCAAACCTCTCTCTCTCTCTCTCTCTCTCTCTAGAGAACCTCTTGCCTTCCACCCCCCCCCCCCCCCCCAACCCTTGAAGCCCCCGACCCCCAAGAGAGACGTGAGTAATGCTAGCGGATTCCCTCAGGACTCATCCATTCGTTTCTCCATTTGATCCCCTGTTGATCGTCACTTCCTCCTGACCACCGCCTCCGCCTTCCACCATTTTTCTTCCCGCCCGTCGAAGGAGGAGGATGAGGAGGAGGAGGCAGAGGCATACGAGGAGGAGGAGGTAGAGGTAGAGGAGGAGGAAGTGGAGTAGGAGGAGATTTATAACTGGTTTGTTATAATGGACACCGAGTCGAGAGAAGTGACAGAGGCATCTCCCCCTCCTCCTCCTCCTCCCACCAAGACCCCTCTTATTCTGAAAGCGCCCCCCGGGCCCTCGTCTGCGGGCTGGACTGGAGGAAGTACGGAGGGAAGGGAGGAAGGAAGGAAGAGGCTCCCCTGGGGAGGGGGGGCGGGAGGGGGAGGGGGGTGGTGTCCCGTTTCGCGTCACGTGAAATATTATCCTTCGGCAGAACGTGAAGGGTCCAATTAGATGGTGTTCTCGCGCTCTTTAGTCGACGCGTTGCGGTAATTGTTGTTGTGATGTTGAGGAGAAAGGGATTGGAGGAGGTGTAGAAAGGGAGAAGGGGGACAGGGGGGGGGGGAGGGGGTGGGGGGGGGGGGAGTAGAGGAGGAGCCCTTAGCCGAGGAAAAGGTGGGTGGGGTGGGGGGGGGGGGGGGGGGGAGGGGAAGGGAGGTGAGGGCGCCGCATTGCTGGGATATGGAGAAAATATTGGTTTCAATGGGCAATACGTCGAGAGGGTCTTCTTGATTTTGGAAAGGGACAAGGGTGGGGGGGGGGGGGAGGGGGGGGGTTGTGGAGGGACGGGGTGCTGGTCTGGGCTGAGATCACAGATTTCGCTTGAGATTTTGGTATAATGAGGTGACGTGTTTTGATGATTGATTTTGATCTTTTTTGATTATTCATTATTGTTATTTTTTTTATTGGAGTGACTTTTCTACAGATATGTTAATGATATTCTTTCTTCGTTATTTGTATGATTCACATAGACTTTTGGCACCGAGTGATTATTGTATTGTCTATTCATATTGAATTAATATTATCAGTCACTGATAATATATATATATATAATATATATATATATATATATATATATATATATATATATATATATATATAATGTGTGTGTGTGTGTGTGTGTAGAATCCACACACACACATATATATATAATAATATATATATATATATATATATATATATATATATATATATATATATATATATATATATATATATATTATATGCCGGCCAAAAAATCTGGGCCTACCTATCTTAACCTTTATTATTTCTTAGGTGATATTACATTTAATTCTGTCACTAATAATAATAATAATGATAGTAAGAATAATAATGCCTAGATTAGTAAAGATCTAATTTATAGTTAGTCGTTAATGTTTTCTTTAATTACAAATTGTTTTTCAAAAATAAAATTAATTCTCTTGTTTACATAATCTTTCAGTAATCAGGTTACATATTCGTATGTAACCTAATTACATTCATTATGCTCTTCTCTCCATCATTACAGTTTCTCCTTTTACTTATTGTCATTTATTTATCTTTTGTATCTCTCCTGTTTCTGCATGCGGTCTAAATTATCAACGTACGAATGACCGATCGTATATTTTTAATTCATCTTGACATGTATTTATATATTACGTCCATAACTGCATTCATAACTGCATACGCATTCATATGTATGAGCTGTGTATCCTTTCGTATGTCGTCACCTCTGCATTCTTATGACGTCATTAATCATTTGATGACGTCATCGAGCATTCTCTCTTACGTCACACGTTGCTTTCGGCGTATTCTTTACGAGCTAGCTCAATCATGGGTTTATCTTATCAGTATCGTATATCTCTGGTAAGTTAAGTGCCTGTTTTCGTGCTTTCATAAACTTATTTAATATAGTTTGTCAAAAACTTTAGCTAGCTAAAGAAACTGATAAACAGCATCAAATATTAAATTTAGTGTTAGTTAGGAAACCGTGAATCCCACAAACTCATCTCCACTGGCCACTCAACCACAATTTTGCAAGGAGGTTGACTAATATAACGCAAACACTGAGGGATCAGTCACAGTCCCTGTGGTAGAACTGCCTATAATGGATACGGGATCCTACTGCCGTGTTGTTGTTATTATTTTTATTATTATTACTCGGAAGGTGAATTCTCTATTGATATGGAATATGCCCGGCAAAGGGACCAATGACTTGAAATTCAAGCTTCCAAAGAATATTATGGTGTTCATTTGAAAGAAGTAACAGAAGGTAATACGAATTGCAGAAAGAAGAGATCAAGTATTAGTTTAATGCTGAGGATTTTTGGTATTTTCTCATCATCAGATACCTTTTTGCGCTCTCTCTCTCTCTCTCTCTCTCTCTCTCTCTCTCTCTCTCTCTCTCTCTCGTCTTCTTCTTTTTCTTCTTAATGCATAACAGTGTTATTTGTGCGAACATTATTGACCTTTGAATCAGTCAACAATAAAGATATCTCTCTCTCTCTCTCTCTCCTTCTTCTTAATGCATGACAGTGTTATTTTATCGAACATTATTAATTGGAATCAGTCAATAAAGATCTCTCTCTCTCTCTCTCTCTCTCTCTCTCTCTCTCTCTCTCTCTCTCCTTCTTCTTCTTTTTCTTCTCAATGCATAACAGCGTTATATGTGCGAACACTGTTGACCTTTGAATCCCTCAGAAATAAAGATGAGAAATATATTGACATTTGAATCAGTCAGCAATAAAGATATATATTCTCTCTCTCTCTCTCTCTCTCTCTCTCTCTCTCTTCTTCTTCTTCTTCTTCTTCTTATTCTTCTTCTTCTTCTTCTTCTACTTCTTCTTCTTCTTCTTATTCCTTAAACAGAGAGCTTATTTCATGCCCCGCCTTCGTAAATAGCGCCGTCCATTCTATTGCTCTCCTCGTAGCGACCCTGATTTAGTGCTATGTTAAGCCCTCTACAAATTATATTCAACAGAAGGGCGCCCCGGGCTTTCTACTACTACTACTCCTGCTTCTGGCTCTGCTCCCGCTGCCGTCGGCGGAGGGCGTGGGAACGACGAGGGTGGCGATTGCTCTACACACGGGCGTATATAGGGGGCGGTTCTGGGGAGCGCTGAGGGCGGGGATGGGCGTGTCGCCTTGTCATGGGCGTGTTCGTACAAAGGCCGTTCCTATCTTTTCGGCGTGCCTTCTCTCGAGGTCTCTCGTCCGGCTCTTTTAACTCCCCCACCCCCCTCCCCCCCCAGAGCTCCACCACCCCCACCCCCACCCTTCCCCCACCTCAAGCGGCCCCTTCACCTTTCCTTTTTATGAGACTCGCACGTATAAGAACTCTTATGCCTGTCCGATTTATGTTGATCGTCTCCGCCCACTTCATTACCGACAGTTGTATGATCGGTGAGGAGAGAGAGAGAGAGAGAGAGAGAGAGAGAGAGAGAGAGAGAGAGAGAATAGGTAGGTAGGTAGGTGGGCTACAACAACAGCTGCATCCGGTGAAGAGAGAGAGAGAGAGAGAGTTTTTTGAGGGAATGTGTTCATAGTCGTTGATTACTTGCAGATATGTTAATGTATTAGTTCCTGGTTCTATCAATTAATATTTATATATAAATTCTATATATATATATATATAGATATATATATATAGATATGTATATATATATATATATATATATATATATATATATATCTATATATATATATATATATATATAATATATATATATATATATATATATATATATATATTATATATATATATATATATATAAATAGATCGATAGATAGACAGAATATTATGTGTGAAGGAATAATCCTTAAGTATGTCATATTACAATGTAAAAAGGACTCCATTGGTACATATTACACATTTACGATATATACCGACACAGGTGTACACCGGTGTTCTACACGCACAAAGAAAAATGACAGATTTTGGGCATATCACATCGAGGAATATTTCCTAATAGATTTTTTCAACTCTATGTAAGGGATTCCTGTAAGTATAGTTAACAGTATCACTAGAGCAGAATCCATTCAGTGGAAAACCGATCTATTTTATTGGCGTCGTTTGGAAGAGCAATTATTAATAGCAAAAAAAAAATAGGTCAAATCGAATAGCTGAATACATTCACTCGCTAAGGTAAATATAAATGAATAATTAGCATGTGATGAAGTAGCGGCTACCGATTAATTAGATAATTAAAAGCACATAAACAAAAGAAAGTAGTCACGACCAAGCAATAATATCCCAGACTAGAAGGCTTGTATACGTATGTTATATACATATATATCTATATATGTATATATATATATATATATATATATTATATATATATATATATATATATAAATGTGTGTGAGTGTTTCTGTCTTACTGTGCGCATGCGCACGCACAGATGGCGTCTTTTCCAATATAATATGCGCAAATATTTACTTTAAATAACACGTACTTTCTCCTACTCCTCATTTCTCCTCTCTCTCTCTCTCTCTCTCTCTCTCATCTCCTCTCTCTCTCTCTCTCTCTCTCCTTCCTTTCATATTCCAGGAATTACATTTGAGAATTACACTAAGGCCCCTGTGGCGAGGGGTGGGTGGGTGGGTGTCCACGCACGGTGTTAGGCGGTATAGAGTGTGTTGGGGGGGTGGGGGGTAGGGTGGTGGGTGGGTATGGGGTTGGGTAGTGGGCGAGAAACTTTTTTTTTTTTTCCGAGGGCACTTAAATGGCGTGGATATTCTTTCCTCTTATGTATTATACCGTATGCAAAATAGCGGGGCGGCGATAAAGCGCCTTAGAAACATGTAACAGGTGTTATTAAAGTTTGTAAATATCATTAAAAAACCGTTATGGATAAATGGATCAGGCGCGCTGGGAAATTTCCCCTCGGGAATGTCTCCCTGAGGGGACTTTTATGCAAGGTGAGGATGTTTATTCATATCATTTGCGTTTCATTTGGGGGAGGCCCTCCGTATCTCGTAGAGATCTGGCTGTGATTGTCGGGCGCGAGTTATACGTATATATATACACATATACATACGTATACGTTTATATATTTTAGGTTTTTTTTTTTAACCTCCTCCTCTGATGGACGAGATGGGAGGATATTCATTTGGGGAAACTTACAACCGAAAAATGGAAATGTTATGGCAGCCGTTATTATTATTTCTTATATATATCTTTTTCGAGTTTTTTGGATGCGGAATTTTTTTAGGGAGAATTTTGTATTTATTATCTTTTTCTCGTTTTTTTATTCGGATTTTTTTTGGGGAGAGATTCCTTGATTTTTTTATCTTTTTCTTATATTCTAAATTTTTTTATGTGGACTTTTAGAGAGATTTCTGGATTTCTTATCTTTTTCTTATCTTTCTCTCATTTTTTTATTAGGAATTTTTTTTTAGGAATTTTTTTTGAGAAATTCCTTTTTTTCTTATCTTATCTTTTTCTCGTTTTTTGATGTGTAATTTTTTTAGAGATTCCTTTATTTCTTATCTTTTTCTTATCTTTCTCTCATTTTTGTATTCGGATTTTTTTTGAGAGCTTCCCTAATTTTGTATCTCTTTCTGATCTTTTTCTTAGCGCACTTCTGGAACTTCATCTTACTTTCCTCATCCCTCCCCTCCTTTTACGCCTTTATACCCTGCTTTCTACTCTCGATTTTCCTTTCAGCGCTAAATGACCTTACAGGACCCAGCGCTTGGCCTTTGACCTAAATCTTATACACCAACTCCCAAACACGGAGAGAAAGCCTTCCATGACATACGTTTAGGCAAGCGATTAGCATGCGTAGGCTTAATAAAAAGCCTTGTATACCTCTCATGAACATTGTTCTGCCATTTACACTCTCCTCTCTCTCTCTCTCTCTCTACTGCTCCTAGAGATAAGTGAGCACACGATGTCTCCTCGGATGGACTATTATAACAAGTCTTTGAGACATCCTGATCCTTGTAACTCTCTCTCTCTCTCTCTCTCTCTCTCTCTCTCTCTCTCTCTGCTCATAGAGATAAGTGAGCACACAATGTTTCCTCGGATGGACTAACAAGTCTTTGAGACATCCTAATCCTTGTAACTCTCTCTCTCTCTCTCTCTCTCTCTCTCTCTCTCTCTCTCTCCAGAGATACGTAAGTGAGAGCACGTCTCCTCGGAAGGAATATTATAACAAGTCTTTGAGGCATCCTAATCCTTGTAACTCTCTCTCTCTCTCTCTCTCTCTCTCTCCTCTCTCTCTCGTCTCTCTCTCTCTCTCTCTCTCTCTGTTCCATAGGGATAAGTGACCCACACGATGTCTCCTCGGATGGACTGTTATTACAAGTCTTTGAGACATCCTAATCCTTGTAACTCCACACTGGTCCCAAGGGTGACATCCGCTCCTACCTGTTTTATTGGCTTGGGATAATCACCTTGTGAGACTCCGGGAAGGATTGTTCAGACATCCGTCTTAAACATCGCACAACAACTTTGGGGGGGAGGGGGTTGGAGGTCACGATGGCTATGGGGTGATTAATGGTAGGTGGGTAAGGGGTTAAGGTAGGTGGGTAAGGGTGGAATGGTTCAGGTAAGGTAGGGTGGGTGGAGGGAGATTGCATCATCAAATATTTTCAACTTTTACTTATCTTCCCTTTTCCTTTATCGTCTGGAAGGAGGTTCATGTTTACGATAGTTATGGGGTAGCGTCACTCAAGGTCCTCTGCTACGTCCCTTCTGCAAACCCCTTTCATTCCTCTTTGCTGTACCACCGTTCATATTCTCCTGTTATGCCTATCAAACCCTTTTTTCACTCTCAAATATCGTTTCGGCGCTGAATGACCTCATTATAGGTGCCAGCGCTTGGCCCTTGGGCCTAAGTTCTATATTCTTCTCTATTATATTGTCAACTTCATTATAGATGCCAGCGCTTGGGCCTAACTTCTATATTCTTTTCTATTATATTGTCAACTTCATTATAGGTGCGAGCGCTTTGCCCTTGGGCCTAAATTCTATATTCTTTTCTATCATATTATCAATTTCATTATAGGTGGCAGCGTTTACCTTCGGGCCTAAATTCTGTATTCTTTTCTATTATATTGTCAACTTCATTATAGATGCCAGCGCTTGGGCCTAACTTCTATATTCTTTTCTATTATATTGTCAACTTCATTATATAGTCCCAGCGCTTCGCCCTTGGGCCTAACTTCTATATTCTTCCCTATCATATTATCAACTTCATTATAGATGCCAGCGCTTGGGCCTAACTTCTATATTCTTTTCTGTTATATTGTCAACTTCATATATAGGTCCCAGCGCTTCGCCCTAGGGCCTAACTTCTATATTCTTCCCTATCATATTATCAACTTCATTATAGGTGCCAGCGCTTGACCCTCGGGCTTAAATTCTTTATTCTTTTCAATTATATTGTCAACTTCATTATATAGGTCCCAGCGCTTCGCCCTTGGGCCTAACTTCTATATTCTTCCCTATCATATATCAACTTCATTATAGATGCCAGCGCTTGGGCCTAACTTCTGTATTCTTTTCTATTATATTGTCAACTTCATTATATGGGTCCCAGCGCTTCGCCCTTGGGCCTAAATTCTATATTCTTTTCTCCCATATTGTCAAGGGGTACGTACTTTGTGTACAAACTATCTAACACCGTCCCGCGGCGTCCTCTTTGGTGGCTGACACGGTCTCTTGCTCCCCAGATTTATGTACTGCCCCCTTCTTCTGTCCGCAAGCATTCATAAATTTCCCATTCTCATTAATTATTCGTTTATTCCGTAGGTCTTCTTTCCCTCTTCCAGGAAAGCGCCTATGGGTGGCTTCTTGCCAAGTTCAGCTGGTTACAGCAGCGGCAGAGGTTCTTCCTTTTTTTCAGTGGTCAGGTCTCGTAAGGAGATGATGCGATGTTTGCATGAATTTTAATTATATATGTATTTGTTTATTTTTACAAACAAGTAAGTGTCCATTTTTGTGGTCAGGTCTTTCGAGGAGAGGATGTAATATTTGCATCACTTTTGATCATTCATTTCTTTATTTATTTATCTATTTTTACAAATAAATGAATATAAATTTTCTACTAGAAAATATAATCTCATAAGATTTTCAGTTGCTGATTGGGTGAACTTTGTGATTTGTGGAAGATAATGAATGCGTCTTAAGTATACTTTATTAAGTAGTATGACCAGGCAGTTTAATTTCTATTTGCAAATTATGTATATATAATATATATATATATATTATATATATGTGTATATATATATATATATATATATATATATATATATATATATATATATATATTATATATATATATATATATATATATATATATGTAAGCGAATACCACAGGAAAATAATAGTCAGAAATCCAAGCGCTTTCGTCTGTGCTCAGACATCGTCAAGGAGTTAATGAAGTACAATTGGAGATAAAGGTCTCAGGTACAAAACAAGATCAAGAATACCAGATGGTTAATTGTCAAAGGGGTAAAAATTAAGAGATAATCCAGGATTATCGGATATCACACGGTCACAAACCTAACCGAAACTACAAAGTATCTTTACAGTCCAAAACATGTCCTTAGTAATATTTACATGGAATTTTTTGAGACAAAACTCTTACCAAGAATTTTGCCCCAAAAAGTTATTTGGTTTAGATATGTGGATGATATCTTCTGTATTTGGCCAGTTCACGAAAATCTCCAGGAATTCCTTAATAATCTCAATAATTTAGTCCCTTCTATGAAATTTACTGTAGAGGAAGAAAGAAATTGTAATTTAAATTTTCTTGATGTAACTGTCCATAGAAATGATAGAAATTTCACCTTTTCAGTCTTTCGAAAATCACTAACATAGCCTCTTTTCTTCATTACTACTCCAATCACCATAAAAATGTTAAATTCTCTGTTTTTTCTGGGATGTTCTTAAGGGCTTTACGTGTCTGTAGCCCGCAGTTTATTGACGCTGAAATTAAAACTATTTATGATATTGCATTGAAACTTAAATACCCAAGGACTTTTATAGATGTGGCATGGAAAAGAGCTAGAAAAACCTTTTATTCAACTAATGACAAATTTGAATTTAGTAAGCATAACATTCTAAAATTACCCTATGATGAAAGGTTTTTAGATATTCCTAGAATTTTAAAGCTATTTAACATAAATGTTATTTTCAGTAATATTAATGTCAAGATGTTAATAATAAAAAATTCTCCTAAAGATCTTCCAGGCTGCATATATGAAATTCCTTGATAAAGTGTGATAAAGAGATTTACCGGACAGACCGGTAAATCACTTTCACAACGTCTCAAGCAACATCAATATTCTGTGAGAACTGGGCAAGTATCGAATGTATTATTCGTACATATGAGAGATTTAGACATCCTATAACTGGAGTCAAGCAAGAGCCTTAATCCCATGTAATGACACAGTTAAAAGGAATATCATTGAATCTTGTTTCATCAAGTCAAATAATAGGAATGTTCTAATTAAGTCTTGGTTTATTTAAACTTGATGCTTTCATTATGAAAAAAAAAGTGTAGATAAACATAAGCAACAAAATTAATATATTCAGTTTTATGTTTTGGACTGTAAAGATACTTTGTAGTTTCGGTTAGGTTTGTGACCGTGTGATATCCGATAATCCTGGATTATCTCTTTTAATTTTTACCCTTTTGACAATTAACCATCTGGTATTCTTGATCTTGTTTTGTACCCGAGACCTTTATCTCCAACTGTACTTCATTAACTCCTTGACGATGTCTGAGTAAAGACGAAAGCGCTTGGATTTCTGACTATTATTTCTGTGGTATTCGCTTATTTATGAAGTCACGTGCATACAGTGATTTTTTAAGCATATATATATATATAATATATATATATATATATATATATATATATATATATATATATATATATATATATATTATATATATATATATATAAATAAATATATATATACATATATATATATATATGTATAACATGAAAACTTGATCACGAAGTATATTAAAACGTGATGCTATGTATAATAAAGGTTTTTTTGCCACGAAGGAAAAAATGAAAAAGCGAGATAGCCAAGTACTTTCGGTCCTGTTCGGACCCTTTACTGAGGCCTCAGTAAAGGGTCCGAACAGGACCGAAAGTTATGGCTATCTCGCTTTTTCAATTTTTTCCTTCGTGGCAAAAAAACCTTTATTTATATGTATATATATGTGTGTATATGATGTATGTATATAATTATATATTTATATATGTATAATATATACATTTGTATATAAATATTTATTATTTATATATATATATATATTATATATATATGTATATACATGCATATATATGTGATATACATATATATATGTATATATTAGTATATGTATATACATATATACACACACACACACACACATGCGGTCCAAATGCAAAGCCCCTTCTTTAAGACCCCAGCACGAATTCATCGTAACATCTTCAACCTTTTCCCCCTGAATAAACTTCACGTACCCCCCCCACCAACCGCCCCCCCCCCCCCAAAAAAAAAACCCCCCCCCCCCCAAAAAAAAAAAAGATAACTCGTCATAACAAACGTCACATGTCATGAAATATGTATCCGCCCCTTGTTTCTCCGCCTATATATACATGCGACTTTTGTTTTATTAATCCAATTACTTAAAAAAAACAAGCTTCTTGCGAATACTACCCACGTCGTTATTGGCCGCATATTAGGGATCATTTCGTAAAGGGGGGCGTGTCCGCGCCCCACCCTTGCGGTTGGCGAATGTATGTGCGAGTGCATTTTAGGAGTTCATAAATCTGAGTGAAATTCCCGTAAACGGAGTTTAGGGATAACCCCCTCCCCCTCCCCCATATCCTTAATTAGGACGCGATCGGCGATACGCGTGGAAATGGTTCCTATGGACTCCTAGCGTAAGGGTCGTAATGCTGCTGCTCTTTGGAAGGATTTCGATGTGATGTCCTATAAAGATCTACAATTCGGGTTTGTTAATCTCACTGTTCGGTGGGATTGCTTGTTGCAGGTGGAGAGTAAGAAAAAAAAAACTGATGTTTGATTTACCGATACAACGATGTACTTAGATTTTTTACTTTTATTTTTATTTTTAATTTTTAATTTGGGCGGCTGTGTTCTGACGCGTGACGAGAATTCATAACAAAAAAACTTTTACCCTTTGTGTGTACTGGAACTGAAATTAGTCTGATAAATAACGGAGGCTGGTTAGAACTAATAAATGTCTTTAGGATTCCCACCTGTATGAATAAATCAGTACACCCATATTATTATTATACAAAATAAACGCGGCTGAAGTAGCCATTATTTTCAATAACACCTGTATTAATGAAGTTCCTCTTCCAGCATATTATTATTATTATTATTATTATTATTATTATTATTATTATTATTATTATTATTATTATTATTATTAGTATTATTATATAGAACAAGCCCACAGGGGCCAGTGACTTGAAATTCACCTATTAAAATTATAGTATTCATTTGATATTATTATTATTGTTATTATTATTATTATTATTTTAATTATTATTATTATTATATTATTATTATTATTATTATTATTTTATTATTTGGAAGATGAACCCTATTCATATGGAACAAGACCCCGGGAGCCACGGACTCGAAATTCAAACGTTCCAAGGAATTTGGCTTCATTTGCAAGAAGTTTAAAGAAGTGTTTAGCTTTTGAATAAATAATAATACTAATAATAATAATAATAATAATAATAATAATAATAATAATAATAATAATAATAATAATAATAATAATAATAATGGAAACAGACCTTCTTTCAAACATGTTTTATTGAACACAATGGCAGAATTTACGAAATAAATTCTGTAAATTCTGCCACAGATATTCATTAAGATGATAATAATAATAATAATAATAATAATCAATAATAATAATAAATAATAATAACCTAACCTAAAAATAATAATAATCATAATAATAATAATAATAATAATAATAATAATAATACTTAAAAATAGTTGAGTTTAAAAGCAGTGGCCCCTTTCGGCTTATTCCATATAAACAGCGACTTATCTTTTGAATAATAATAATAATAATAATAATAATGATAATAATAATAATAATAATAAGATGGATGCCGGGTACCAACTCAAGAAAAGAGGCAACAGAATCAACCATCTGATGTTCATGGACGACATCAAGCTGTATGGTAAGAGCATCAAGGAAATAGATACCCTAATCCAGACTGTAAGGATTGTATCTGGGGACATCAGGATGGAGTTTGGAATAGAAAAATGCGCCTTAGTCAACATACAAAAAGGCAAAGTAACGAGAACTGAAGGGATAAAGCTACCAGATGGGAAATAACATCTCTCCCATATGTAGGAAGTGCAATACGAAAAATGAAACCATAAACCACATAGCAAGTGAATGTCCGGCACTTGCACAGAACCAGTACAAAAAGAGACATGATTCAGTGGCAAAGGCCCTCCACTGGAGCCTGTGCAAGAAACATCAGCTACCTTGCAGTAATAAGTGGTACGAGCACCAACCTGAAGGAGTGATAGGAAACGATCAGGCAAAGATCCTCTGGGACTATGGTATCTGAACAGATAGGGTAATAAGTGTAAATAGACCAGACGTGACGTTGATTGACAAAATCAAGAAGAAGGTTTCACTCACTGATGTCGCAATACCATGGGACACCAGAGTTGATGAGAAAGAGAGGGAAAAAATGGAAAAGTATCAAGATCTGAAAATAGAAATAAGAAGGATATGGGATATGCCAGTGGAAATTGCACCCATAATGATAGGAACACTAGGCACGATCCCAAGAGCCCTGAAAAGGAATCTAGAAAAACTAGAGGCTGAAGTAGCTCCAGGACTCATGCAGAAGAGTGTGATCCTAGAAACGGCACACATAGTAAGAAAAGTGATGGACTCCTAAGGAGGCAGGATGCAACCCGGAACCCCACACTATAAATACCACCCAATCGAATTGGAGGACTGTGATAGAGCAAAAAAAAAAAAACAAAAAAAAAAAAAAAAAATAATAATAATAATAAATCAGTGGTCCCTGTGGGCTTGTTCCATATAAATTAGGGTTGATCATTCGAAAATAATAATATTAATAATGTAAAAACTATTAAATTTCAAGGCAGTGGCTCGTGTGGGTTTCTTCCATATGTACAAGGACTTATCTTCTGTATAACAACAACAATAACAATAACAATAACAATAACAACAAAATAATAATATAATAATAATAATAATAATAATAATAATAATAATAATAATAATAATAATAATAATAATAATAATAATAATAATAATAATAATAATAATATGAAATGATTAAATTTCAAGGCACTGACCCCTGCGGGCGGGCTTGTTCCATATGAATTATGGTTTACCTTCTGTATAATAATAATAATAATAATAATAATAATAATAATAATAATAATAATAATAATAACAATAATATAATAATAAATCAGTGGTCCCTGTGGGCTTGTTCCATATAAATTAGGGTTGATCATTCGAAAATAATAATATTAATAATGAAGCCAAACAAAAAACTTCTTTCAGTTTCTTCTGAAGATTGAAAAGAAACCCACAAATTCAATTTGTAACTTGTTTACTTCTAAGTATTTACATTAAGTTTTACTCCACACTCGAGTACTTTCAGGCCCTTCTGTGGCCCATTCTCAAGAGATGTTTGGGATGTTAGCCTGGGTCAAGGCCCAGCAGTCTTCTGGAACTTCTTCTCGTTGTGCTGTCATTAAATAGTTGCCCTCCCTTTTATGCCTAAAATAAACAAATCACTTCAAAAATGAAAGAAAGTCAATATAAATTTGTATATACATTTGATAATACTTTAAAAAACAAAGTATGTAAAAATAAATTGGAAGGAGAAGACAGTAATACAGATGATGTAGCGGGTGGGGGTATATATAATCAATTGCAATAATTGTGGAGACAGATATGTGGGGGAATCCAGGTAGGGGAATAAGGACTAGAGTCCAAGAACAGAAGGGCAGTACAGCTTAAACTCTCAGGGAGTGCTATAGCTAGACATTGTTGGGAAAATGACCATAGGATGGATTTCAAAAAACGGAGAGGCTTATATACAAAAGCAACAAAATTAGTCACAGGAGGGTAGTAGAAGGTGCGCTTATCAGAGAGATCAAAGTATTGAAGGAACAAAGGTTTTACCTCAGAAGATCCCATAAGCCGAGCTTTGATATTAAAAGAAGCTAAGATGACCCTGCTGACCTGGAGATTAGGTTTCCTGCCCAACAGACTTTCGGTGACCACACCCTTACCACAAGGGTGAATTCCATGACCATCAGCTCAGGATATCAGAGCGACAAGAGGGGATTGGCAACTCTCAAGAAAACCAGAACAGCCATCGCATAAATGACAGCACAACGAGAAGAAGTTCCAGAAGACTGCTGGGCCATTGACCCAGGCTCAACATCCCAAACATCTCTTGAGAATGGGCCACAGAAGGGCCTGAAAGTACTCGAGTGTGGAGTAAAACTTAATGTAAATACTTAGAAGTAACAAGTTACAAATTGAATTTGTGGGTTTCTTTTTCAATAATATAATAATGTAAAACTATTAAATTTCAAGGCAGTGGCTCGTGTGGGCTTCTTCCATATGTACAAGGACTTATCTTCTGTATAACAACAACAACAATAACAACAACAACAACAACAGCAATAATAATAATAATAATAATAATATGGAAATTATTAATTTCAAGGCACTGACCCCTGCGGGCTTGTTCCATATGAATTAGGGTTTATCTTCTGTGTAATATAATAATAATAATAATAATAATAATAATACTCACGATAGAAAACACAGGGTCAATGGAATAGCAAAGGAACACATTGCATGAGGAAGCACCGTTCAACTTGGCCAAAAAAAATATAATAATAAAAAAAAATAAATAAATAATTTGTGAAAGACAGGACAACCAGCTGATAACTTAGGCGGAAGAGAAAGTCAATTAAGCGAGAGGAACAGAAAGAAACATCGGTTATTGTTTTTTTTTTTAAGGGTGTTGGAAGGGAGGGATGGGGATGGAGGGTTGGAGGATGGAGTGGATAGAGGAGGAGGAGGAGGAGGGGGGGGGATGGAGGAAGGTTGGTTAAAGGAGGAGGAGGAAGAGGAAGACGACTAAGGAGGAGGAGGAGGAAGAGGGAAGAGCAGGAAAAGAGGGGGAAGTTACAGAAGTGAGGAGGATATATACGTATATATATATATATATATATATATATATATATATATATATATATATATATATATATATATATATATATATACACACACACACACACACCACACACACACACACACACACACACAAGGTGGGCCTCAAGGAAGAGGTCCTCGAGGAGAAGCTGGGATTCCTTGCTGTTTACGACCGCATAAACAATCATTATGACTTTTAGACGACAAGCAAGTTTTCTTCTTCCCTTGATAGCCACAGACCTACCGCGAGGGGGAGGGGGGAGAGAAGGAGAAGGGGGGAGGGGGCCACATCCCATTGGATTGGGGTAAGGAAGGGTGGGGTGGTGGCTTGCCGGACCCGAATATAATGCCTCGTGCATTGGCGGCATTGAAAGTGAAAGACGGGTGGACTTACAGACTGGCAGACAGACAGACGTACAGACATACAGACAGACAGACAGACGGGGCACGAGGAGGAACGGCAGATGGGATAATACAGGAAAAAACTATACAAAGAGACGATAGAGGGAAAGAAACGAAGCAAAAATAAAGTTAAGAGTCAAGGAAATGAAGTCGTGGAAAGGGATGATAGGTAATTCGCATGGTTATTAGCGGATTAGATCATCTATAGTCATTATAATCAACTGGCTTGCCTGATATATATATATATATATATATATATATATATTATATATATATATATATATATATATATATATATACATACATATATTTATAAGGTGCCTTTAAGGGGAATATTATTATGTATTATCAAATGAGAATAATATTGTCTTTGGTACTTTTATGTATATTTATTTGAATATAGTGTCTCAAAAATATTCACTATATATATATTATGTACATATAATGTATGTATACATATATGTATATATACAAATACACAGAGAGAGAGAAGAGAGAGATGGATGTATGATATTTAGGGCTAAAGCCCAGGCACTGGGGCCAAGAAGGCCATTCAGCGAGAGAGAGAGAGAGAGAGAGAGAGAGAGAGAGAGAGAGAGAGTATGCGTTAATTCATGAACAATAGTGGATGGACTGTGCTTTGTGATACATTATATCTAATGAAATTATTTTTTATAATGCGATGAGAAAATAATCCTTGCGTGAAAAGGTAGGAGTAATTATCTCCATTACGAAATTACAAACCTTGTCATCTGTATGTCATAATAGGTGGAATATCTAAAAAGAGATATTATCTCTTTCATAATGAAAGATTTTGACAATTATGGAACATTATTTATTTATAATAGAGTTTAAGTGAAGGTGCAAGACACCACTACCCTGATTCTATTCCCCTGGCTTAATACATTTTTATCTCTTTGGTAATTTATTAATTGACTTTTTTTATTTTTAATAAGTGGTATCTTTTCTTTTTGTATTTCCCTTTACCTCGTCTTACTTCTTCCTCATGAACACCATAATATTCTTTGGAAGCTGGAATTTCTAGTCAGTGGCCCCTTTGGTGGGCTTCTTCCATATGAATAGATTTCAGTGTCTGAATAATAATAATAATAATAATAATAATAATAATAATAATAATAATAATAATAATAATAATAATAAGTGCCTCTGGATTTACAGTTAATGGGTAGACATAAATTAACGTTTATTAGGAAAGTGTATTGAATTACTTCATTTCTTCAGCAATTGCTGGTATAGGACAGGTAATCACATACGTGCTGGATTAATTAGGCCTTCTAAATCTGATGTGTAAATACCCGTAAGAAAAAATATTAATTCATTTATCGTTTCAAATAAAAGAGAAACAGCTCTCCATTACTGGTAGCATTCGTGTAAGTCACTTTTGCCATACAAGAACGTTGAATAATGTCTTGAAAATGTGTATTGAGACAAGCGAGGTGAATTGTGATTATGAAAAGTTAGAAGTATAAAGGATTAGTTATACTTCCGGGTAGCCTTGAGATTGGTTAAGAAGGATGTGATGAATTATTTGCAAGTGTGTGGTGGTTTTACGTTTATGGTGTTAGATATAGTATGTATGACTTCTATGGTATTAATATAATATATATATATATATATATATATATATATATATATCATATATAAATATATATAAAAATATATATATATATATATATATATATATATATATATATATATATATATATATATAATCTACTGGTCATTTATTACCAGATACATAATTATGTAATTGTAATAGCCAAGCGTATCCAAAAAAAACAAAAAAAAAAAGAGCAAAGAATTTGAGAAGTTAGGAGGGCATTGTGGCCATTACAATTACACACACACACACACACACACACACACACACACACACACACACAATATATATACATACATACACACACACACACACACATATATTTATATATGTATATATATATATATATATATATATATATATATATATATATATATATATATTATAAACTCCGTCGAAATCCATCCCACAATCCAGTCTTTGCCATACGTAAATTCCTCTACCACTCGACACGTATCAGAGGGGTCTACTCCCCCCTTCCTCCCTTCCCCCCTCCCATTCCCAGCCCAATTCCATCTCCTCCACTCTCCATTCCATACATCGCTGATCGCAACTTCTATCGTGGCCTATATATATCTGTATATATCCATATATATATTCCCCTTCCATTCCCCTTACGATAGGAAAGGGGAAGGGTGTCGGCATTAATTACTTTCCCCCCCAAAAGCTGCTCTCTCAATTAACATAAAGTGTGTCTGTGAAGGCCCGCGAAAACTTTGATATACGAGTTGAGGAGCTGAAGGAGGAGGAGGTAGGAGGAGGTAGGAGGTGAAGGAGGTAGGAGGTGGGGAGGAGGAGTAGGAAGTGGTGGTGGTGGTGGAAGAGGTGAAGAGGAGGTTGGATGGTGGATGAGGGGAAAGAGGAGGTGAGGGAAGGGGAGGTGGAAGGAGGAGGTTGAGGAACCGAAGGTATGTGAGAAGAGGAGGAGGAGGAGGAGGAGGAGGAGGAGGAGGAAATACAAGAAAAAAGCTGGAATTAAGAAACACGAAGAGGGAATAATAATAATAATAATAATAATAATAATAATAATAATAATAATGAATTAAAGATTTTGGAAGAACCGTAAAAAAATGTAAGACTGGGTTATGAATAATTAAAAGGAATTGCAAATGAAACTGAAAAAGGAAAGAGGAATAGACGAATAGTGAAGATAGGCGAAAGAGAGAAAGAAGTAAAAAGGAAGAGGAAATATGCTGTAAATAAATGAGAAAATATGTAAGTATGAAATTTAACTTAGACGGAAGAGAGAGTTTCAAGACCAAGTGAAGGATTTTGAAAAGTGGGCATTTTAATGTTGAATCTCTCTCTCTCTCTCTCTCTCTCTCTCTCTCTCTCTCTCTCTCTCCCTCTCTCTCTCTCTCTCTCTCTCATACCACAGGATTCTATATATGCATTTCAGAGTCCCAGAATGTTGTATGTGCAGTTCTAAATCACTACTGGTTAAGTCTCTATAATACATATATTATATATATATATATATATATATATATATATCTATATATATATATATATATATATATATATATATATATTTATATATATGTATATTTACAACATGCACATACATAATGTATGTGTTTATGTATAGACATATGTATATATATATATATATATATATATATTATATATATAATATATATATATATATACTGTTTGTTTCGTTTTATTATAATAGCAGTGTGTGACATTATATTGCTGTATATTATAAGAAGCGTATATCATCAGTAAACCTTGATTACAACCCAGTCATTGTAATGTGATGAATGAATTAATGAATTCATTGTATCTGTTTGTGTAGTATGTTGTTGAGACTTGTTCTGAAGCTTAATCATTCTTAATCTTGGCTCCATTGAGAATTCAAGACTGGGGTCACTGGTACGTTCATGGTTCCACAATAGTACGTTCTGTTCCACATAATTAACTTTGGGCGCGTACTCCGGAACCTCCTCCTCCTCCTCCTCCTCCTCCTCCTCTCTCCTCCTCCTCCTCCTGCTAACACTCACTAATTATAATACAATCTTGTGACCACCATATCTCCCATTCTTTTCATATGATTAGACCATCTCACGACACTGATTCATTCTTTCACTTACGCTAAAGTCCTTTCCACTTCTGCGTATTTACCCATTCTCGAAATTCTACTTAAAATTTCAGTTTCTATTTTATTAAGTTTCTATTCTGCTTTGCGGTATCACTTCCAAAATGCGTGTGTTTGTTCCTATTCTTACCAAAGAATGCAAACAGACATTACCCACAAATATATATATGATATGATATAAGTCTTAAGCATAAAAGGCCCATTAAAACACTGGTTTAAAACTATGGACTATATTTCGGTGGACTGACGTCCAACCTTATCAAGTAGTGAATTGACAGAGGGAGTTACATTTTCGCCAAT
>NC_087203.1:115564044-115609044 GCF_015104395.2 Macrobrachium nipponense | reverse complement strand
CCCTCCCCCTTCCTTCATTCTTGGACACCCCCTCCTCCTCCCCATCCTCCTCCCATCTCACTTTGACATCCAGCCTCTCTTAGTGTTCCCATGCCCCCAACACTGATATCTAACCCATACCCTACCCCCCCGCCCCTCATTCTGGGACACCCGCCCCTACCCCTCACCCTTCCCTCTTACATTGACATCCAGCCTTTCGTAGTTCTCCCCCTACCCCCTATAGCCCCTCTGTAAAATGATTTTTAAATTTTTTTATTTTTAGTGATTTGCATTATTTATTTCGTAATATTTATTTTTGTCTTTTTAATTAATATTTCTTATATTTCTTTTCCCATTTAATTCCTCTTTCCCCTCTCCCACTTTCGTCTGTGCTTTGAGAATTACTTTGACAGTAGAAATGTTGGTCAGTTCTGGATTCGAAATGAGGAAATGGTTATGAGATTTTTCAATATTGTGGGTTTATTGTGAATTGATTTAAAAAAATGTTTTTAAGTGGAATTATCGTAATAAACTTCTGGTTAAGTGGGATTTACTTAGATCAATTTGATTTCTTTAAAGTGGAATTTTTTTTATTTGGATTTGAGTAAATTTGTTTTAAGTGTATTTAGTTAAATAAATTTGTTTATAAGTGGATTTATATGAATAAATTTGATTGTAAGTGAATTTGTTTATGTAACTTTGTTAGTAAGTGCATTTAGTTAATTAAATTTATAAGTGGATTTATTTCAATAAATTTTTCAAGTGGATTCATTCAAATAAAATTTTAAGTGGAACTATTTAAATAAATTCGTTTTTAAGTGCATTTATTCAGAAAAATTTATTTTTAAGTGGAATTATTTAAATTTGGTATTAAGTGGATTTATTTAGATAATTTTTTAAGTGGATTTGTTTTAAATAAATTTGTTTTAAGTTTTATTAGATTTGTTTAAGTGGATTTGTTTAAGTGGATTTATTTAAATAGATTTGTTTTTAAGTGAGATTTTATTAAAATAAATTTGCTTTAAAGTGCATCTATCTAAAAGTGTTAAAAATGGTTTTACTTAAATAAATTTGACAGATATTGTTTTCAAGTGAATTTCTTTAAAATAGATTTGCTTTTAAGTGGATTTATCTAAAAAAAATTTAGAATGGATTTACTTAAATTTTACAAATATAACAATTAGGTTGATTAAGACTTAAATTAAGCGTGTAGTAAATTCTTGTTTGTCTTTCATAACTTTTCAAATATTCCACAACCAAACCAAAGAGCGAGTTAGGGATTGCTCCTAGAAGCGAGAGAGAGAGAGAGAGAGAGAGAGAGAGAGAGAGAGAGAGAGAGAGAGAGAGAGAGAAATCTTCGGTGTTGATGCGAGCCGTCTTCTTTATAGCATGGTCCGTATGACATGGCTGCCATTAAGCAAGCCGTTACCAAAAATGCAAACAACTTCTTTTCTTTTCGGGGTGGCTTTCTCTGTTAGGGGGCTGGGGGAAGGGGTGGCACAGAAGGGGGTTTATGCGTGGGGGAGGGGGAGGGGGGAGGAGCGACATTTTCTCAGCGATTTCCGCTGGAGTTTTGATATTTTCTTTTTTTTAATTCTCTCTCTCTCTCTCTCTCTCTCTCTCTCTCTCTCATCTCTCTCCGGGCCGGGAATTTGATACATTGAATTCCCCCCCAAACAAAAGGAAGTTTATTTCTCTCTCTCTCTCTCTCTCTCTTTCTCTCTCTCTCTCTCTCTCTCTCTCTCTCTCTCTCTCTCTCTGATATCGCATCAGTCGGTGCATCTTACTGATAAGACGTTGTCAATTTTCCCCCTATTTTGGGGGAGGGGGAGGTTGTATCTTAAGTTTAGGAATGGGAATATCTTTCCTTTAACTTGTAGGATAGGATGAAGGAGAATAGGAACCATATCCTTTGCAGATGCTTATATCCTTTGTTAGCATAATGTCACTGATGGTATTCAAGTTTGAACGTTATACTTTTGACGTTTATTCATTCTAGTTACAAAAACAAAGTTCCTAGATATTTAATATGTGTTATTTTGACATTAACTTGATTGATTTACCTGTATCAGTTCCTTTGATAACTTCCTAAAGAGGAAATAAAGTTAATTCTCAATGATAGCCATAGTGATATATATATATATATATATATATATATATATATATATATATATATATATATAGATATATATATACATGTATATACAACGTGTGTAAATTTCATATACATAAGTAAGATAATAAAAAATTTTTGTTACTCATTGTTGTTGCAATATTCCCAACTCATTGTTAAATTTATAACGTTAATCCCTCAATTATTTTTAATCTGGTTCTTAAAGCTTTTCAAGAAGTTTGAATGCTAAGTGCATTAAACAAAAAAAAAAAACAAAAAAACCCAGCAGCATAAAATTACTAACTAATCCCTCTTTTAAATAATTGTATGTAATGCGGTCTTTGTTTAAAATTCGATATATTGAATATAATATTCATTATTGAATGGATATTATATTTTTTTCTGATGCCCATTAAACAATAAATAACTTTTTTCAATGTTCCCCTCTATCTCTCTATAACTTTTACCTATAGATTCCTACTGCTACTCGATCCCTCTCCCCCTCCACCCCCTTCCCAAACTGAACAGCTTCCCCCTCCCACCCACCCACCCCACCCCCTCGTGAATCACCCACCAAACCGAACATTTCCCCTAAGACAAATGTACTCCTTTTCCGTCGTACTATCCTTAAATCAGGCGTTTACTCCCCCCCCTCCCCCCAAAGCTCCCTTCCCACCATCCACACTCCCTCTGCCACTCCATTCCCATTCCTATCCTCCATTCCCATTCCTACTCCCCCGCCAACCCCACCAACCCCACTCTTCTATTGGGGCCATAAATAAGTTTAGAGGGACACTGGCCAGACGGCCACTATGATGGACTGCGGGACAACTACCTACAGCTCTATTATGGCCTCCCCCCTCCCTCATCCCTACATCCCCTCCACCTCCCCTCCCCCTCCTCCCCCTCCTCCCTCCTCCTCCTATCTTCCTCCTTTTTTTTTTTTTCCTGCGCCTCCTCCTCCTCCTCCACTCGAGGACCTCCTTCTCTCCTTTTTTTTTCTTTAATTCTTCTCCTGTGATTCGGTCGACTTATGCGGTTGAGTTGGTGTCGATCACGGTTAAAGAGAGAGAGAGAGAGAGAGAGAGAGCAGAGAGATGATTGAGAGAGAGTCATGTGACGGATTTATTGTAAGGGAAGAACGAGATGAGGTGGATATCATCCTTTATTTTTTTTATATATATACCAATTATCTCGGTTTTATTACTGAGGTGGGCGGTAGAGAGGGGCATTGATAAACATTGACAGGGAAGTAATATTTTGAGAGATACCTAACGTTTTTCAGGTCACTATATATATATATATATATATATATATATATATATATATATATATATATATATATATATATATATATATATATAACCGGACAGTACATTACTAGCTTATAAGGCATCGGAAAATACAGAAATACATTATAATATCCCCACTTTTCATTCCAGTTTATTGTATCTAGATTCGAACAGTGCTTAAAGGTAACATTTGCAGAATTTCTGTCACATATTTGTCCAAGAGTTATACGTCATTAGAATTCACTTGGTGTTATGATGTGGTGGTTATGGCTGAAAAGTATTATAATGTGGTGGTTATGGCTTATAAGTATTATAACGTGGTGGTTTTGGCTTAAAAGTAATTAATACAACACACTCCACCCCACCTTAAAAGTAATTATAATGCGGTTGTTTATGGTGGCTTAAAAGATTATTAATCTGTGGCTTATAAGTGGTGGTTATGCTTTAAAATATTATAAATTCTTATGGGCGGCTTAATAAAAGAGGTTGGACGTTATGGCTTAAAAAATATTATAAAATGTGGTGTTTATGGCTTAAAAGTATTATAATGCGGTTGTTATAGCTTAAAAGTATTATAATCTGTTGGCTATATGTGGTGGTTATGGCTTAAAAATATTATAAAATGGTGGTTATGGCTTAAAAGTGTTCTAATTTGGTGGTTATGGCTTAAAAGTGTTATGATGTGTGGGTTATGGCTTAAAAGTGTTATAATGAGGTGGTTATGGCTTCAAAAGTGTTATAATATGGTGGTTATGGCATAAAAGTGTTATAATGTGGTGGGTTATGGCTTAAAAAGTGGTATTAATGAAACGGGTATATGCCTTACAAGGTGGTAATTATTGTGGTGGGGGTTGGGTTTGGCTTAAAAGTGTTATAATGAGGTGGTTATGCCTTAAACAGTGTTATAATGTGTGGGTATGGTTAAAAGTTGTTATAATGGAGGGTAAAATTTGGCTTCAAAAGTGTTATAATGTGTTGGTAATGGCTTAAAAATATTATAATGTGGTGGTTATGCCTTAAAAGTTATAATGTGGTGGTTATGGCTTAAAAGTGTTATAGTGAGGTGGTTATGGCTTAAAAGTGTCATAATGTGGTGGGTGTGGCTTTTAAAAGTGTTATAATGAAGTGGTTTTGGCTTGAAAGTGTTATAATTTGGTGGTTATAGCTTCAAGGTATTATAATGTGGTGGTTATGGCTGAAAAGTGTTATAATGTGGTAGGTATGGCTTCAAAGTGTTATAATGTGGTGGGTTATGGCTGAAAAGTGTTATAATTTTGTTATAATGTGGTGGTTATGGCTTAAAAGTATTATAATGTGGTGGTTATGGCTAAAAAGTATTATAATGTGGTGGTTATGGCTAAAAAGTATTATAATGTGGTGGTTATGGCTTAAAAGTGTTATAATGAGGTGGTTATGGCTTAAAAGTGTTATGATGTGGTAGTTATGGCTTTAAAGTGTTATAATGAGGTGGTTATGGCTTAAAAGTGTTATAATGTGGTGGGTTATGGCTGAAAAATGTTATAATTTGGTGGTTATGGGTTAAAAGTGTTATAATATGGCGGTTATGGCTTAAAAGTATTATAATGAATTGGTTATGGCTTAAAAGTGTTATGATGTGGTGGTTATGGCTTAAAAGGGTTATAATGTGGTCGGTTATGGCTGAAAATGTTATAATTTGGTGGTTAAGGGTTAAAAGTGTTATAATATGGCGGTTATGGCTTAAAAGTATTATACTGAATTGGTTATGGCTTAAAAGTGTTATGATGTGGTGGGGTATGGCTTAAAATGTTTCTGTGACCTTGGAAAGGTATTAAGGTCAAGTTACAAGGTCAGTCGTGGTACCTTCCCCTCGTGCATGACTAATAGTTGTGCATGAAATTGGGGGATCCAGTGACATACGTAAGTTGTGCTTTGGAACTCGAATTTTCCACGCGGCCCTAATGTGTTTTGAGTGTTGATGACGTTTCTTCTGAATTGTCAATGTTATTAAAAGACCCGATGAATAATGAGATAATTAGTTATATTTTTTAATTTGTCAGTTTAATTTTTTTCTATTTTCTAATAGCATATCTCCTCTGTATGTATTTAATAGTGCCTTCTGTTACTTCTTTCAAATGAACTCCATACTCTTTGGAAGCTTGAAGTTCAAGTCAGTGGCCCCTGTGGTGGGCTTGCTCCAAATGAATAATTCATCTTCTGGATGATATAATAATAATAATAATAATAATAATAATAATAATAATAATAATAATAATAATAATAATAATAATAATAATATTAATAATAATAATGAAATGACGAAATTTATCGGAACTTTGCTTTCAGTTTTGCTTTACAATGTAATTTAAAATTCATAGTCGTGAGTGATACGTATAGTATCCCCATTAACCCCAACCCCCTAACCACCCCCACTCAACCACCCTCCCCCCCCCCCCTATAAAGCAAGAGCTCATGGCTTGCTTTACGAAAAACCCCACCTGACACAAAGCCATAGCTCTCAAAAACCTCCTGGTGAAATATAATGCAAAAATTTAATCAAATATCTGTGGTTTATTTTTTCTATAGTCTATTCATTTTAATGAAGTACAGTAATAAAGTACAGCTGTAAATAATATCAGTCAAATTTTCCTTTAACCGGTTTTTTTAATTACAGCAGTAATTCACCCTCTCCGTTTTTTTTCTTTTTGATGGAACAACAATTTTGTGTAAGAATTTTTTTAGGAAATAATATATATGATAATGTCATTTTTGTCCTTTATATATATATATATATATATATATATATATATATATATATATATATATTATATATATATAATCATATATATATATAAAATGCCGCAATAAAAGGTGTCCATTGTCAGATCTGAATCAGAAACGCAGTTAACAGAGAATTCTTTAAAAAAGACAGAGAGAGAGAGAGAGAGAGAGAAAGAGAGAGAAAGATCTCTCACTCAAGCACAACATTCCCTTTGGGGGTGAGAGGAGGAGGGGAGGGGAGGGGAGGGGAGGTGTCCAAGGTGGATGGGAGGGGAAAGAGGGAGAGGTGTGGGAAGCCCCGAAATAAGTCCCTCTCCAGTAGCCCGTCTCCCACACGACGGGGAGCATAAGTTCCTGAAGAAGATATTCAAAGCGGACGTAACGACAGTTTTGTTGGTCATAAAATAAAAGAACTGTCAGTCTTTGAAATTCAGTGGAGCTCTTTCTTTCACATGATGTTTCTCGAGACCTCCTCCTCCTCCTCCTACTTCTCTTCTTCTTCTTCTTTTCCTCTTCTTCTCCAGACCACTTAGAGGGGAAGGGCCCATCGTCCCACCTTCCCTTCACGCCCTTTCGACCCCCCCTATGGTTTGGTCTCCCATTCCCCCTCCCTCCACCCTCCATCCCTCCTAAACTCTGCCTACCCTCTCTCAGAAGTCCTCTGTCGTGAACCTTGCCCCCTCCCCCCCTCCGCCCCCCCTCCGCCCCCTCCGCCCCCCCCACAATTCTCCAGAAGTCTTTTTTTTTTTTTTTTTTTATTTGTTTATCTTAAAGTCGTCGCTCCCTCCTCCGATTTGCTATGCTAGAGTTATTGCAAGAAATGTGATAAAGGATTTCTTTTTTTTTTTTTTTTTTTTTTTTGCTCAGGGCTCTTTGTTCATAGCAGACAAAATTCACAGCGACCCTGGTTCCTTTCTTCAAAAAACTTAACTTAGCTATAACTACATTAGCGTAGATCGCATTATTTTGTTTAATAAAAGTCTGATACCAACTTGCTTAAGTGGGGTCCTGTTATTATTTATTATTATTGCACAGAACAGTTGTGCAAATAATGTATTATTTATAAATATAATATATATAATATATATATATATATATATAATATATATATATATATATATATATATATATATATCTATATATATATATATATATATATATATAAAGGTTTTTGCCACGAAGGAAAAATGAAAAGCGAGATAGGCTTTTCATTTTTTTTCCTTCGTGGCAAAAACCTTTATTTATACATAGCATCACGTTTTATATACTTCGTGATAAAGTTATTCATATATACTGTATTATATATATAATTATATATATATATATATATATATATATATATATATATATATAAAATATGTGGGTGGTGTGTGTGTGTGTGTGTGTGTGTTTGTAACTTGCAACTCCTGGTGAGTTTAAGTTTAGTAATGAAACGTTGGTGTAATTAGAAAGAAAAATTATTTCCAGCCTCCTCGCTGCTGTCCATAGTGTTCATATATGTATATATATATATATATATATATATATATATATATATATATATATACTATATATATATATATATATATCATATATATATATCCAAGCAGCGTCTAGTAGAGTTCCCTCTTATTAAATTGAAAGAATCCCAATTTTATGCCTTATAGTATCACTCCTTCCAAATTCCAGATTCGTATTAGGTATTAATTCATTATTCATCCCTTTAGCCTGCTTGCATATAGCACAGGGTATTCAATTTTTCATATCTATAACACTAAAGATTTTACTTATTAAAGTTGATTTTATCATTTTCTGGCCAAGGACTTAAGGTCGTTCAGTGTGGTCAATGGTACTGAGTTATCATCGGCTTCCTTACAAATACCTTGCATTTCACTCCAGCCTTAAACGTATTGATTTAGTAAAACATTATACATAAAGATATAACAAATCTTACCTTCAGGTCTCATAAGAAAAATGTTATTTGGCTATAATTATATAACAAAGGAACGAAAATTCAAATTGAACTAGGCTTCCAGTTTTACGACTCTAGAAACCTCAATTAAAATATGTAGCCCCTTTCAGATAGAGTAATTAAAATACGCAACATGTTCCTTTTTAGGGATTTTTGTGTTGAGGATAATCTGCAGATATACACTCCACGTTTACCATCGAGTCTCTCTTATATTACCGCAAATTTTAAATTATAAATGATATAAAAATGAATTCATATTTCCTTCACGAGTAGAATGAAGGTTTGAAAATGTAAATCTTTTACCAAATTTACGATTTAACAAGTTTTTTTTATTGTAAATAGGATTACAATTTACTTTTTCCTTAATTGTGATAAACAAATACTAATAATTCCTTCACGAGTCGAATGAAGGTTTGTAGATTTAAGCCTTTTTAAAAATTTACGATTTAATGAGTTTTTTTTATTATAAAAATAATTTAAATTTACTTTCATTTTCCAAATTTACGATTTAATAAGTTTTTTTTTATTATGAAAAATGATTTGAAGATGTAAACCTCTTCCCAAATTTACGATTTAATAAGTGTTTTTATTATAAATAGGATTAAAATGTACTATTCTTTTTCCAAATTTACGATTTGATAAGTTTTTTGTTTTTAGTATAAAACAGATTAAAATATACTTTTTAGAAACCTATTTTCCCATTTCACAGATTTTGAATTATAATTGGGATAAAAATGAATTCACATTTCCTTCACCAGTAGAATTAAGGTTTGTAGATGTCGGCCTTTTTCCAAATTTGCGATTTAATAATTTTTTTTTATTTAAAATTATTAAAATTTACTTTTTCCTTCGCGTGTCGAATTAAGCTGTATAGATAGGATTAAAATTTACTTTTTCCCTAATTGTGATAAAAATGTACTAATATTTCCGTCACGTTTGGAATGAAGGTTTGAAGATGTAAGCCTTTTACCAAATTTACGATTCAACAAGTTTTTTTTATTGTAAATAGGATTAAAATTTACTTTTTCCTTAATTGTGATAAAAAAAAAAATACTAATAATTCCTTCACAAGTCGAATGAAGGTTTGTAGATGTAAGCCTTTTTCCAAATTTACGATTTAATAAGTTTTTATATTATAAAAGTGATTAAAATTTACTTTCCTTTTTCCAAATTTACTATTTCGTAAGTTTTTTTTATTATAAAAAATGATTTGAAGATGTAAACCTTTTCCCAAATTTACGATTAAATAAGTGTTTTTATTATAAATAGGATTAAAATTTACTTTCCCTTTTCCAAATTTATGATTTAACAAGTTTTTTTTTTATTGTAAATAGGATTAAAATTTACTTTTCCTCCGCGTGTTGAATGAAACTGTATAGATAGAAATCTTTTTTCGCATTTCGCTGCGCAATGCGTCTGTCATACCTCGCTGGCGTGCGTACGACCTGACCTGGCCTGACTGACTTATTATTCGCGCCATCTTTGAACGAGACAAAACGCCCTTCGTCAAACCACTTTCCGAAAAATGGATGGGGGCCACCCGACCCCCCCCCCCCCCCCCCGCCCCGCCCCCCTCCCGAGACTTCTTCAAACTCCGAGGATATTTAGTGTCTCCTTGAAGGATGGGGCGTTCTTATTCTCCTTCGACGGGCGGTATAAAGACGTGCTAAAGGGCGTGACATAGCCAGAATCTTCCTTCTCAATCATGCTCGGATATTATGCCGAAAGGATTCCGTTTCAGGAGGAAGGGGGAGGGTAAGGGGAAGGGGAGAAGGGGAGGGGAGGGAGAAGGCAGACCCGGCGGGGGGGGACAGGGTGGGGGTGAGGGGGAAGGAAAAAAAAAAATAAAAAAAAAACAAAAAAAAAACATCGCGAGTGGACGACACTTTTATAAGGTTTCATCAATACATCCCCCCGACCGTACCGCGCTGATCTGAGGATCCCCCTCCCCTCCCCCCTATCTCTCACTCCCCCCCCCACAAGGGTTCAACCTCACTACCTCCCAGCCTATCTACGTAAAACAACAACTCCCCACCTTCCCTTCCCCCTCCCCTTCCCCACCTGATTCGATCTTGTGCATAATTTTAAGAACTCCGCCATAACTCAAATTCAGAGTTTTGGAATCTCCGGCAAAAAAAAAACTCTCTCTTCTTCTCACTTCGCTCTCTCTTCTCCTCCTACTCTCTCTCTCTCTCTCTCTCTCTCTCCGTCCGTGTGTGTGTGTGTGTGTGTGTGTAGAGGATGGTTCTTTATCATAGCAGGATGTTTTCGGAGTTTTATAAGTTAATGGTTCTTCAAGCATCGTTGTGATCTTGGAAAGGTTAATGTAAAAGCGCCGTATTTTTCTTTTTTTTCTTACAGGTTTTCCTTTCTTATTGATAGTTTTTTATATATTTTTTTTCAATCGGGGAAGATTAGAAGAATGGAAGTTTTTGTCATAATTTCTGTATTTGATCACTTTCAGTATTGTAAATAATTTTTTATAAAGATTGCTGTACCCTCATTTTTATTTATGAATTTTTTTGTTTCTAATTTTTTATTTTCGCTTTAGTTGTATATCTCTCATGCTAAATTCTAATCTGATTAAGAGAATGTATTTTTACATTATAACACTTACTGTTTATTTAGTTTTCGTAATTCCATTGACGTCACGACGAAATGAGGAATTGTTGACATATTGAGGATATTGTATAATTTTGAAATTTGCTTCAGATTTTTTTTTATTTAATTAATTTTTGTATGTCATGTACATAAATGGATGAATTATTTTTATTTGATTAATTATTTTGTATATCACATAGATAAATGGATGAATTGTTTTTTATTTAATTAATTTTTGTTTTTTTGTCATGTAGATAAATGGATGAATTGGGTTTTATTTTATTAATTTTTTCGTATGTCATGTAGATGAATGGATGAATTGTTTTTTTTTGTTTTATTAATTTTTTTGTATGTCATGTAGAGAAATGGGTGAATTGTTTTTTATTTAATTATTTTTTTATGTCATGTAGGTAAATGGTTGAATTAGGATTCTAGACCTCTTGAGTTATTGTAACTACCTTCCGTTGCCTGAGAATTAAAGAAAAAAAAGAAAAGAAAAACTAAAGATTCTTGGAGTAGGAAGAAAAAATATAAACAGACTCTTGAAATAGAGAGAAAAGTAAAAGTAAAAAGTAGATACATTCAAAAAGAAAGCAAATCAAAAGTAAATTCTTGGAATAGAAGGAAAAGGCAAAATAGAGTAATGAATGAGAAAGGAAAACAAAAATAGACTCTTGTAAAAGAAAGTGAGACAAAAGCAGATTTTTGAAACGAATAAAAAAACAGTTTCTTGGAAAAGAAAGAAAAACCAAAATAGACTTGTAAAAGAAAGGGAGACAAAACAGATTCTTGAAAAGAATAAAAAAAATAGTTTCTTGAAAAAGAAAGAAAAACGTAAGTAGTCTTAAAAAGTGAAAATAAACAAAAACAGACTCTTTGATAAGAAATAAAAACTAAAAGAGACTTTTGAAAAAGGAAAGAAAAACAAAACCAGGTTCTTGGATAAGAAAGATGAACAAAAATAGACTCTTCAAAAAAAAAAAAAAAAAAAAAAAACAAGAATTTTGGGACGGAGATCGAAATAGGTAATCCCAAGCGTTATTGAGTACAGAGTTTGTGGCGTCGTGTAAGGAAGGGCGTTTGGGCGTTTTAAAGAGAGAGAGAGAGAGAGAGAGAGAGAGAGAGAGAGGTTTACAGGAGGTGGCGGAAGGGTTCAGGGGAGGGGGAGGGAGGGGGAGGAGGAGGACGTAGGAGGTTACGGGAAAGGGGACTGGAAGGAGGCAAGGGGGGAGGGGGGGGGGGGGGGAGGTAAGGGGGAAAGGAGGGGAGGGGTCATGCATCATATGGTAAGCAGGGTGTCACCTCTCGCCCTAGCTCACCCCTCGTTTAAATGCTAAACACTTATCGATAATCATTTACATATCGGCCAGGCGGCGGCGGCGGCTGGGGGACTAGCAGTGAATTTTGGAAACCGTCGTCGTTCGTCGTCGCTTCTGCTCCTGCTCCTGCTTTTCTGCCTCTGCTGTTGTCGTTGTCTTCCTCCTCCTCCTCCACCTCCTCCTCCTCTTCCAAATCCTCTTCTTCGTCTTCCTCCTCCTACTCATCCTCTCTCTCCTTCTCCTTCGTTGTCGCTCCTGCTCCTGCTTCTGCTTCTGCTGTTGTCGTTGTCTTCCTCCTCTTCCTCCTCCTCCTCCTCCTCCTCCTCCTAATCCTCTTCTTCGTCTTCCTCCTCCTCCTCCTCCTCTCTCCTTCGTTGATTTGAACGGCTGTGTTGCTACTTTGCTGGTATACTTCTCTCTCTCTTCTCTCTCTCTCTCTCTCTCTCTCTCTCTCTCTCTCTCTCCTTCTTCTTCTTCTTCGCTAATTTTACTGTCTGTGTTACTACTTTTGTTGGTATGTGATACATTATCTTTCTTTCTTCTTCTTCTTCTTCTTCTTTATCTTCTTCGCTGATTTTACTGCCTCTCTCTCTCTCTCAGTTGCTTTCAAATTTTCCTCTTTATTTTTTTAAATACTTATATGCTTTCGTTTCAGAGCGAGATTGATTTTAGCCAGCCAATCTATTTGGTTAGTTGCTTTTTCCAATCTATGCTGATTAGTTTAGCCAGCCGAGCTATTTGGTTGGTTGCTGTTTCAAAGCTGTAATGATTAGTTTATCCTGCCAACGTATTCGGTTAGTTGCTGTTTCAAGTTGTAATGATTAGTTTAGCCAGCCGATCTACTTGCTTAGTTGCTGTTTCAAATCCATAATGATTAGTTTAGCCTGCCAATCTATTTGTTTAGTTGCTGTTTCGAATCTATGCTGATACAGTCCTGTCCGCTCTGCAATTTCCCCTCATTCTCTTGAATGCAACATTTGCAATGTTTGGATGTTGCAATATAAACTCCCATTAAATTTGTTTTGAAGGTATATGACCTGGGCTTTGAATGACCTGTTCTTCATCTTTCGCAATGTCTCTTTTCTTTACTAAACATATTGTGACGCCAGTTTTAGTGGCTGTAATCGATCAATCAATCTCTTTTTAAACTGATTGGCTAATCTATTCGTTCCAGGTTATGTTAGGGTATTTATTGTGTGTTTAAGAAAAGTAAAGGGTTTATTGCTATGATAATAAAAAAAGAGTTTATTATACCTTACAACAAAAATGATTAGATAAACAAATAACAGATAATTATAAAATAAAAGATATATCGATAGATAAGTAAAAAAGTATTAAGTAACAGATAAATAAATGAATATATAAGCCAGTCAAAAAATAGTAAAATATAAGCAATAAATAATAGATAAATAGATATTTAAATAAGTGAATAAATAAAAATAATTAAATAAATAAATGCATTTCCCCTTAAGTGGCAAATCCGTATCTGAAATTTGACCTCCAAGCAGGACTTTGACCTTGACCTCCAAGCAGGACTTTGACCTTGACCTCTAAGCAGGACTTTGACCTTGACCTCCAAGCATGACTTTGACCTTGACCTCTAAGCAGGACTTTGACCTTGACCTCTAAGCATGACTTTGACCTACCTCTCAGGACTTGACCACCTCTAAGATGACTTTGACCTTGACTAAGGAGGACTTTTGACCTTGACCTCTAAGCACGACAATGACCTTGACCTCGGCTTCATTAGCGGCGGAGGCTTCAGACTTTAAGCCTCTGTCTGGAGCAGTCCGAGGGTTTTGAAGCTTTTCAGAAACTTTGATCTAACTGGCGGAGAGAAAGAGAGGTGGTCTGATGGACTTACAGACGTGGCTGTTACTGGGTTCATAAAGATTCTAATGACGTCTTTCGATTATGGATGAATAATACTGTGTTAATACTGTAAGCTGCAAATTACAGTATTTTTTTACAGAATTACAGGAACAATAAAAGTTACATGAACTTTTTATTAAGAATTACAGGAATAGTTAAGTAAGTTGCAATTTAAAAAAACTTTTTTTTACAGGATTACAGTTAACATAAAGTTACATGAGTTTTTTTTATTAAGAATTACAGGAATAGTGCAGTAAGTTGCAAATTAAAAAAACTTATTTTTACAGGATTACAGGAACAATAAAAATTACGAAAACTTTTTATTAAGAATTACAGGAATACTTCAGTAAGCTGCAAATTAATTTTTTTTTACCGAATTACAGGAACAATAAAAATTACATGAGCTTTTTATTAAGAATTACAGGAATAGTTCAGTAAGCTGCAAATTAAAATTTTTTTACAGAATTACAGGAACAATAAAAATTACATGAACTTATTATGAAGCATTTCACGAATTGTTCAGTAAGCTGCAAATTACAAATATTTTTTTACAGAATTACAGGAACAATAAAAATTACATGAACTTTTTATTAAGAATTACATGAACTTTTTATTAGAACTACAGGAAATAGTTCAGTAGCGCAAAATTAAAAAATTCTTTTACAGAATTACAGGAATAATAAAGATTGCAAGAACTTTTTATTAAGAAATACAAGAATGATAAAAGTTGCTAGATTTTTTTTTTAGAATGACAGGGTTGATAAAAAATTCATGATTTTTTAATATATTTATTTAGACTTGTTATTTTAGTTTAAGTTCAAAAGCTGAAGTTTCTTGTGATGTTAATTCTTGGTTGAGAAGAATCTTCAGTTTTGAGTGATGCCGCTTTAAGGTGGACCAATTAAAAAACATCAAATTTGATTTATATATTTCCGATTAATGAAAGATTATTGAGTGTACGAGTGTACATTTGTCTCTTTTGTTCATATTTTATTCAGTCTTTTTCTATTTTCTTTCGTATATACAAGTTAAAATAAAAAAATATTTAAGCAGGTACTCAATGTTCGCTGGATTTTTATTGTAGTTAAACGGTTTTATGTAAATCTATATACACTGGGATTACATTTCCAACGTTAATCTTAACTTATGGTATTGCAATGATACCTGCATTAAATTTGTGGTCTTCCTGATTCCTCGGAGTCTCGTGAACAACGTAATATTCTAATTGGTGAATTTTCAAGTATTTGGGACCTAGCTGAATTTTAAAGTTGGAACATCTAATAAGAGATTTATCATGACTGAAATCGGTACAAGATCGTACATTGCGACTGAACTGGAAGCGTTGAAATGTATATTAAATTCGTTACATAAACTGTGGTACCTAGCTGAATTTTAAAATGTAAGTATCTAATAATAGAAATATCATTACTGAAATCGGTATAGGATCCAACATTGCGACTGAACTGGAAGCGTTGAAATGTATATTTAGATTCGTTACATAAACGGTAGTTTTGTGTTTACTGTTTACTACTATTTTTAGAATAAAACTTGTCATGTCCATGATTTATACAATACTTTGTATATAATTTCTGTTCATTCTCTGTTAGAATTCAGACTGGCTGAACAATGCCAGCCTTGTGGTAGCACCAAGTGAAGGCACCAGGTTCATTCTCCAGTTTTTGCAAAATTCTTTACGGGCGAATTATATTTTTGCGTCAACTGTTCACCGCTGTTTTTAGAATACAACTTTTTCCTGTTACTTATACGTTTCGTAAATCATTTCTGTCCATTCTCTTAGAATTTAGACTGACTGAACAAAGTAGTACCAAGTCAAGGCACCAAATTCATTCTCTAGTTTAAACCCTAAGGGAGTCAGTTATCTGTCGCTCTTTAACGATATGAAAAATGAACACACCAGCCTCATTATTCTGTTTTGTAAATAATTGCTATCCATTCTCTGTTAAAATTAAACACTTGCTGAACGAGACGATCCTTGTGGTAGCACCAAGTAAAACAATCAAATTCATTCTCCGGTCTTTACCCAAAAAAGAGTCATTTACAACCAAATCATTGAAGGCTATTTCAGAATGTAAAAAATGAACACACACCAACCTCATTATTCCAAGTCAGTGGCTTCGAGAGAAAATTGATTCACCGTCCATCTAACTAACCTCTCAACTCAAGCCTATTACACCCATCTACACCCATCTAAGCATCCGAACGACCCATCATCATCAATTCCGAGAGTCGTTTAACTTCGGGTTCTGGGTTAACGAATCCATGTCCTTCCGGGATATCGGGTCAGGCATCAAGACCACCCAGACCAGACCAGACCCAATCTGACCAGCCCGGACCCCTCTAAGTGTAAATTGAAACATCACAGTTGCTGCTGCTACCGACCGACCGACGAACACTTTCAGGACAGGAGCGAGGTCCTCTCTCTCTCTCTCTTCTCTCTCTCTCTCTCTCTGTGCTCGGGACGTCTGGTCCTGGGACGGATACCCTACCCCTATACCATCCGACCTCCCAGTCCATCCTACCCAGGGAACCCCAATGCCAAAACACCACCCCACCAAGGGGAACCCCTTCCATCCCCCCCCAGGATACCCCCGTCCTCTGGAGCACCCCCTAGGATACCCCCACCCCACATGGGTGCAACCCCTCCCCCCCACCATGTTCCCCTTCCTAAAAGCATCCTATCAAAGAGAGACACCACCATGTCCTACCATCCTACCCCACCCCACCCTACTCGAGAACCCACCCTCCCCATCCCCTCCCCTCCCCCTCTCCTCCCCCTCCCCAAAACCAGCAGCAGCCCGATCTCAGAGGTGGTTAGGATGAATTTAGGGGGTGTGGGTTGGAGTAACTACCGCGTCTATTGGTACTAACACATTCAGGGCCTAATGGAGACAGGACTGCGAGCTGTCGCTCTCCTCGTCAGCGTGAGATGGACGGGAATGATTCCGGAATCATTCGGGAATGTTGATTCCGGGACGTTGTTGCTTTTGGGATGCTGTGTATCTGGCCAGTCCGAAGAAGAGATCTCTCGCCCTGTCCAGGGAGAGATTTGTATCTGGAATCGGGAACTTAGGAATTTCGTAAACTTATTTCGTGGAGAGTTTAGGCGTCCGGAGTCGCCCCTTGTCAAATAAAAGAGGGGTTGGGGGGTGGGAGCAGGGGAGGAGAAGGTTGACTTTTGATAGAAGAGATCCACTGGGTTTGTGAACTGTATTGAAGATGCTATTTTTATATAGATGTTATTTTACGAAGGCTATTCAAAAAACCATTGGTCGTTTAGATCTGCTCTGTAGATTGAAGTTTTAATTTATACTTTTTTTTAAATAGTATTTTATGCATTTATTTAATATTTTAGCAATTCATTTTTTTTCTTTTCTTATACTTATAATTGATTTCTTCTTTTGTATGTCCTATTAATTCTTTCAAATGAGCACCATATTCTTGTATTCTTTGGAAGCTTGAATGTCAAGTCAGAGGTGAGCTTGTTCCATATGAATAGGGTTCATCTGAATAAGAAATATATATATATATATATATATATATATATATATATATATATATATATATATATAGTATATAGTATAAAGAAGTACTACAGTAATCGGAGCCACTTGAAGTAATTGCATTAATTTGGGGCAATTACATTGCACTGTAATTTTCAATTACAGTTACAGGAACAAATTCCAATCACAAGTTCAGTAACTCATCGTTAAAAATAATTACAATAATTTGTAATGAATTACGTTTCAGATGACTTACAATTATGTCTTCTGTAGTATATTTTTACCTACACCATATTCTCTCTCTCTCTCTCTCTCTCTCTCTCTCTCTCTCTCTCTCTCTCTCTCTCTCTCTCTCTCTCTCTCAAAACGCCATTGCATTACATTACAAATACATTTATAAGTATAAAGCTCAGTTAGAATGGCAGTTAGTGATAAAAGAATCGTTAATTATAATATATCTTTTAAAAATGCAGCAAAAGTGTGGTCAAATCTTGATTCCAAATTGTCTTCTTTGGCATCTTTCAGAATTGAACTACAAGGACAGACTTGGCCTCACCATTGGCATAGCTAGAAACAGACTTGAAGCAAGAATAAATGAAGACCTCCATTCCCACATCATCGATTAGCTGCCTGTGTGTTTTAAAAAAATATCAGCCTCTTGGAAATGGAGGCTAGATGTCACTCAGGGAGATTCAAGTGTGAAAAGTACCTAGCTTATTGCAATGGTCTCTCTAAAAGCCATAGATGTTTAATAGGATAGGTAGGAAAAGGTTCATTAACAGGAGAAAGAGGTTGAATCCATACACTTTTTAGTAGTGTTTCTCATTTGACTGATGAAGCATTGCTACCCAAATAACGTGTGTACATGGCCCTCACTGTCTTATTATCAGGAAACAAGAGGTTGAATCCATATACTTTTTAGGAGTGTTTCTTTGGGCAGCTGAAACATTACTAATATTGTCTATATACATGACCTTCAATATCTCGTGGTATCTTAAGCCTGCAGCTCTGTTTTAAAAATCAACTACAATATTTGTGATTCAGTTGAAGGCAAAAATTTTTTTATAAAGAGGCAAAAACAGGCATTGTGAAGTAAACTCTGCGAGTCTTTTTATGATTATTTTAAATAAGAGAAAACGCGGTCTATATTTTAACGCGAATTTCGACTCTGCCAAGTTGAATGTTTGGTCGACCGTGATATCTACATAGTTCATCTGGCGAAAGATAGAGATTGCCAGACTCCAGAGTTCGTCGTCTCGTCTATTGTTTTACCGTAATCACCCATCTACATGAGAGCAATAATATTCCCTTGATGTAGCAGGAGGCAGAGGGAGGCTGTTGTCCCTCTCTCTCTCTCTCTCTCTCTCTCGTCATCTCTCGTCTCTCTCTCTCTCTCTCTCTCTCTCTCTCTCTCTCTCTCTCTTGAGCATCAGCTCCGAATTATACCCAAGGAGATAAATAAACTGTATTTATTATGCAAGAGGATATTGCAGGAAACGGAGAGGGAAAATTGCAGATTCAGACACAAAATGAATAATTATGATGAAGGAAGATCAAATATTATGGAAAAGTTGGATTTTTTAATGTCAGAATTTCTGGAAATGAAAAAAAGAACAACATACCAGAACAGGAAAGAGACATGGGAAAATCCTTATTACTACCAGTATTAAATGAAGGAGGAAACACGCAAACCATCATAGTGGATGAATGCGCAGGGTTTAGTTACGAGTAACTCAAAAAGAAAAATAGAGTACTTAGAAGAACTACCCAAATGAAAAGAAAATAGATATAATGAATATAAGTGAAACCTGGTATTCCCAGAGACTGGGAAGGATGATCAAATAAAAGGGTTCCAAACTTATAGATCAGATAGAAAAAAATAGGAATCAAGGGGGAACCGCAATATATTGGGAAAGACAAAAAACAAGGAAAAATATATGAGAAATATAGTAACTCAGAATGTGAACTAATAGCGGTAGAATTTGAATCTGAAAAATTGATGAAACTTAGTAATATATAGACCTCCTAATACTAAAGAGTTTGACTTAATAATTGAAAAATTGGAAAAATGATATATGTAGAAATCACAAGGACTGGACTATTTCTCCTATCTGGTGACTTCAACTTTCCTTTCGTAGAATGAAAGAACGAATAGGAGATTGTGTTGTACTTATACATATAAAAAGAGAGTAATAGTAGTGCAGAAGATAAGAGGCAATTTGAAAAGCTATTAGATATGCTACTTAGAATACACATTCAACAAATAAATCACCTGCCAACAAGAAAGGAAAATACTTTAGACCTAGTATTTGTGAACGAGAATGAATGATGTTAAAGAAATAATAGTTTATAATGCGAATATTTCAGACCATAATGTCATAGAATTAACAGTTCATTCCAAAGCAAGTGAAATAAGAGATAAGCAAGAAATGAAAAAGTGGGAAGGATATGGAAAATACAACTTCTACAGTACAAATATAAAATGGTCGAAATTAATGAAATTAAACAAAGATTGGGATAACATTTTCGTAAGTGATGACATAAGGGGGGTAAATACGGAGATATATATAAAATTGTTAGAAAATAGTGGAAAAATATATACCGAAGAAGAAAGTAAACATCATTCATTGGCATACCAAGAGACAGAAGGATCTTGTTCCAGAAAATCAGAAAGTGGAAAAAAGGTCTTGCAAAAGAAAAAAAATGCATGGAAAGTTATAGAACTAAAAAGTAAGATAGAAAATGCAGAACAAAAGATTATACAATCAAAAGAAAATGAAAAACGGGACTTGGAAGAAAAAACCCTATTAAATATCAAGCAAAACCCCAAACTATTATACGCATATGCGAAGAAGATGAATAAAAGAAGAATAGAAATAGGCCCTCTGAGAATTGAAGGGAGATTAACGAATGAAAAAAAGGAATTTGCAACATACTGGCAGAACGATATAAGAGAGAATTCACCCCTAGAATAGATATGAAGATAATGATATAGAAAGTAAGGGATGAAAATAGTGAATATTTAGCTGACATAGATATTAATGAAGCTGATATTGTGCAGGCTATTTAATGAAATTAAAAATGGAGCTGCTGCAGGGCCTGATGGAATTCCTGCTATTTTGTTAAAGAAGTAGTTCATTCTATCGCAAAGCCACTTGCAATATTATTAAGACAAAGTGTAGATACAGGCAAGATTTATGATGAGCACAAATTAGCATATATTACCCCTACTTTCAAGTGGATCAAGACTAGAGGCAAGTAATTATAGGCCTGTGAGTCTAACATCACATATTATGAAAGTGTATGAAAGGGTAATGAAGAAAAATATTATGAAACATTTAATAAAAATAATTTGTTTAATAAAGGACTAACATGGTTTCGTACCCGGAAAAAGTACAAAAACCCAAACAACGTTAGTCCACCGTGAGAACATATTCAAAAATAGAAAAGCGGAAATGAAAACAGATGTGGTTTATTTAGACTTTTGCAAAAGCTTTTGATAAAGTAGACCATAATATATTAGCGAAGAAAATTAGAAAACACAATATCGTGGATAAAGTAGGAAGATGGTTAAAAGAATTTTTACACAACAGAAAACAGATAGTTATTGCAAACGATGAGAAATCGGATGAAGTCAAGGTAATATCCGGTGTGCCGCAAGGTACGGTGTTAGCTGCAATACTGTTTGTTATTATGATTGAAGACATAGACAATAATGTGAAGGATTCGGTAGTGAGTAGTTTCGCAGATGACACAGAATAAGTAGAGCAATTAAATCTTGTGACGAAGATAGGACGCTCTACAAGAGACCTTAACAAAGTATATGATTGGGCGAGGTAAATAGGATGGTATTTAACTCTGATAAATTTGAATCAATAAATTATGGAGACAGAGAAAGAAAGCTATATGCATATAAGGGACCTAATAATGAGACCATCACAAATAAGGAAGCAGTTAAAGACCTTGGTGTGATGATGAATAGGAACATGTTATGCAATGATCAAATAGCAACTCGTTGGCAAAATGTAAAGCAAAAATGGGAATGTTGTTACGGCACTTCAAAACAAGAAAGCTGAACACATGATTATGCTTTATAAAACATATGTTCGTAGTCCACTTGAATATTGCAATATGATATGGTACCCAGCCCACAACTATCAAAAGGATATTGCACAAATAGAGAGTGTACAAAGGTTCCTTTACAGCTAGAATAGAAGAAGTTAAGGACCTAGACTACTGGGAAAGACTACAATTCTTAAAATTATATAGTCTAGAAAGGAGAAGAGAACGCTACATGATAATTCAGGCATGGAAACAGATAGAAGGAATAGCAGAAAATATCATGGAACTAAAAATATCAGAAAGAGCAAGCAGAGGTAGATTAATAGTGCCCAAAACTATACCAGGAAAAATAAGGAAAGCAAACACAGGACATTAATCCACTACGCACCAGCATCGATAATTGCAGCGTCTGATTCAATGCGTTGCCAGCTCATCTGAGGAATATATCAGGAGTGAGCGTAGATGTGTTTAGATAAGCTCGACAAATATCTAAACTGCATCCAGACCATCCAAGATTGGAAGATGCAAAATATACCGGAAGATGTACTAGCAACTCTCTGGTAGACATTAGAGGTGCCTCACACTGAGGGACCTGGGGCAACCCGAACAAGATGTAAGGTCTGTAAGGTAAGGTCTGATGCGGCTTCCATCTGAAGGTACAACTGTTGTGGTCCCACAATGTTATTCTTCTTCAGAGTCTCTCTCTCTCTCTTCTCTCTCTCTCTCTCTCTCTCTCTCTTAGAGCTCGTTCTGAGACATTATCATACGTAAAATATGCAAACTAGAGATTGTGGTGTTCCATGTAAGTTTTCATCTCTGGAAACTTTTGCTGTCCTCTGGTCCCCCCCCCCCCCCTCCCCCTGTTTTCGGCCACGGTTGTCTCTCCTATGGACGAATGAGTGAAAGGAAACCGAGAATATATATACTCTCTCTCTCTCTCTCTCTCTCTCTCTCTCTCTCTCTCTCTCTCTCTCTCGGTGCCACAATATGAAGAACCCTTCGCGCTCTTGGTGTTATATGAAACAGAGATTTCAGATTAAACCAGTTGATATTTGCCTTTGTTTCGTCCACGGTGGAGATTTGGGTGTCCCGGTTTTGGACGGATGGTATCCTGTGATGAAAGGACCTTTCTTGGGCTTGAAAGAGGGGGGGTTAGGGGAAGGGGCTTTGAGGAGGGGGCCCGGGTTGCGTAGGCCATAGTCCTGCCAGAGAAATTCCTCGTGAAAGATTACCTCCGTGCTATGGGGTTTATTATTGCAAGCGGGTTTTGCATCTTATTCTCTCTCTCTCTCTCTCTCTCTCTCTCTCTCTCTCTCTCTCATCTGATGAGTCATTGGTCTCAAAATACAACTGTTGTATCCAACAGTGTTATTCTTCTTCAGATGTTTTTGGCTCTCTCTCTCTCTCTCTCTCTCTCTCTCTCTCTCTCTCTCTCTCTCTCTCTCTCTCTCCTTCCTTTCTTTCTCTGTAATCATCCGTCAGGTCTTATGTGTATCCCCCTTTTTTCTCCCCATCCACATTCTCTCTCTCTCTCTCTCTCTCTCTCTCTCTCTCTCTCTCTCTCTCTCTCGCGCGCGTTAATAAAATAGAGGTACCTACGTCGCCTTCTTGGATTCAAGCGCTCTCATTTGCATAAGGTTATTCATACACTTATTATTGCATCATATCTTTTGTGCTTTTGTGAAGCCTTGCATTGCTGCGCACGTGTGGCGATGTATACTTGCATGCGCATGCACGCGCGCGCAATTGTGCATTCTTTTTACTTATCTCGGTTATATGATCATTCTTGCCATACGTAATGCTTACAGGGTTCGTCATTGTGCGAGATTTTTTATTCTATAATTATTCATGTTTTTCACTACTAAATAATAGCTCTTGTATTGGTGATTTTATTTCAATTTGACTGAAATTAATTCATTTTTGAAAGAAATATATTGGCGAGTTAGTAAGTTCATGACAAGTGGGAAGCCATACCAGAATTATTGTAATTGTTATTGTAAAATTCCACATATATATATATATATATATATATATATTATATATTATATATAGTATATAAAATATAATATATATATACTATATATAAATATAATATATATATATAGATATAGTTTATATATAATAGATATATATATATATTATAGATAATATATAGATATATATATATAGATAAATATATATATATCTATATATATCTATATCTAAATATATATATATATATATATATATATATATATATATATATATATATATATATATATAATATATTTATATATATTTAGATATAGATATATATAGATAGATATATAATATATAGATATATATATATATATATAATCTATATATATATATATCTATATATATCTATATATAGATATATATATATATATATATATCTATATATATATATATATATAATATATCGAACGATGTTGGTCGTTATAATTCGAGGACTAGAGGATCAGCAATAAATGCCATGTAATATATTCAATAACATAAATGTAAAATGTTTAGAGAAGGATATTGAAATGGTTAAGACGTTCATGAAGAAGTTGATTTTATATCTGAAGAAGTTTTCCAGGAAGTTGTTTTCACACTTATGGTGTAACTGCTCGAAATCATTTCCAGTTTGTTTTTTTGTTTTGTGTGTTTTTTTAGTTAATTTTATTTTTATTATATTGGGGGTGTAAAGCAACCTTACTCCCTTTGTGAATTTTGTATTTTTATTTATTTATATATATACTATACATATATATATATATATATATATATATATATATATATATATATATATATATATATATATAGTGTGTATAATATATATATATATAGTATATATATATATATATATATATATATATATATATATATATATATATATGGAGCATGCTACTCCATATGTGAAAACTTTTTATTTATTTATTTTATTTTTGGGGGGAGGGGGGGACCGTAACCCTACTACCTCTGTGCGAACATTCAGCGACCTTTTGAAGAGAGGTAATAGCTAATTGAACTTCTAAAGCAAGTGAATAGATTTATTCTTAAAAACTAAAAATTTTTTTAGTTGATTTTCATTTACCAGGTAATTACATATTTCCTTTATATTAATCCTTAATATTTATTATGAAACATTGTCTTGTTTATTTGTTGTGGTCAAAGTTTTGTTTATTCATTTTTTATGTTTTTTTTTTTTTTTTTGCGGAATTGACGTGTGTCAACTTAGGAATTTTCTCTGAAGACTCCAAATGATGTCCTCCCGAAGATCGTCCCGAGGACATCCTCCTGAGGACTTCCCTAGGACTCCCCCCAAGGACTCCTCCCGAGGACCTTCTCCTGACGACCTCCTCCTCCTGAGGCCCTCCCGAGGACTCCTCCCGAGTACCTCGCGAGGAATCCTCTGGAGCACCTCCCGAGGACCCTTCTGAGGACCCTCCCGAGGATCGTCCCCAGGACTCCTCCCGTGGAGCCCCTCCTGAGGACTCCTCCCGGGAGAGGGAAAGGGTTGGCTGGCGGTTATGAGGCCTTCACTTCCTGCACCCGCCCCTCCCCTCTCCCCACCCCCTTCCTTCCTCCATTTCCATCGTTATCTCCTTCTTTGTTTTCAAACCTCCCTCTCCCCTCTCCCATCCCACCCCCCCCTAAACAACACTTATGTTCTCTACTTCCCCTGCCCCTCCCGGGGTACTCCTCCTCCTGTACCCTGGGTATACGTACACACACCTCCTCCCTGCAGCTTGCCATCTCCAGTAGACCCTAAATCCTGCACTGTCGCCTGTCAAATGGCCGTGGCAGAACGCAGAGAGACCATAAAACTTATACAGGTAATATACAAGAACATCATTTGTATATTTCCCCCACACAATGGCCGCATAACTTGGAATATAAAACGCAGCATCGGTTCTTCTTCTTCCTCCTCCTCCTCCTCCTCCTCTTCCTCTTCCTCTTCGTCTCGTCTAGCTCGACCTCCTCCTCCTCCTCCTCCTCCTCTTTCCTAAGGAAGCATCATTGCCTGCCCCTTCCCCTCATTCTTTTTCCGGGGTCTTCGCCTCTCTCTCTTCTTCTCCCCCCCTCTCCCCCCCCCTCCCCTCCCCTCCCCTCGGATAGGGCGGGAGGTCTCATCATGCTTCCCTCGGCACTAGTGTCTTCGTCTTCGTCTTCTTCTTCTTCTTCTTCTTCTTGGTCTTTCCTGTGCTTACTCCAAAACGCCTGACTTTGTTTGTGTGTTCGTTGTCGTCCGCCATCGGCATCTTTAGTGCCAAGGCCGGAATGGAGTTTATGAATATAAGATCTTTTTGCGTCATTTTATTCATTTAGCGTCGATGCTCCTGTACAGATTGATTGCAGACGTTTATGTGTACACCTACTTGATTGTCTGCTGTGTTATGTACGTTTTTTAAATTGATTTTCCATTGATACTTATGTACAGATTGATTTTCTGTTCTGCTATGTAGTAAAATTTTTTTTATTAGTTTTACAACTAATTTATCAGGCGTGTATATGTACGCATACTTTATTGTCTGTTCTGCTGTGTACATTTTTAAAAATTAATTTTAGAGCTACTTTGTCTTTTTTTCATTTTACATTGCTGACATTTATGTGTACACCTACTTGATTGTCTGTTGCGCTTTGTACATTTTATTATTATTTTTACATCTACTTTGATCGTTTTTCTTTAAATTTTTTTATTAGTCGTGTATATGTACACATACTTTATTGTCTGCTCTGCTGTGTACATTTTTTAAAAGTATTTGTACATCTACTTTATTGTCTGCTGTGCTATGTACATTTTTTTAAATTTAATTTTACAACTAATTTGTCCTGTTTTATTTAAAAAAAAAAAATATTTTATCAGGTGTGTATATTTACGCATACTTTATTGTATTTTCTGCTATGTACATTTTTAAAAATTAATTTTATAGCCACCTTGTTTTTCATTTTACATTTTTTTTCTTTTGATACTTGTGTACAGATTAATTTCAGACGTGTGTATGTACACCTACTTCATTGTCTGTTCTGCTATGTACATTTTTTAAAATTAATTTTACGACTACTTTGTCCGTTTTTCTTTAAAGAAATTTTCTTCTTATCAGGCGTGTAAATGTACACCTACTTTATTGTCTGTTCCTGCTGTGTACATTTTTTAAAAGTATTTGTACACCTACTTTATTGTCTGTTGTGCCATGTAAATTTTTTTTAATTGATTATAGAAATAATTTGTCGGTTATTATTAATTTTTTTTATCGGGCATGTATATGTACACATACTTTATTGTCTGCTCTGCTATGCCCATTTTTCTATTAATTTTACTACTACTTTGTATGTTTTTCATTATACATTTTTTTTTCATTTTCCTTTGATACTAGTGTACAGATCGATTGCAGACGTGTATGTGTACACCTACTTCATTTCTGTTCTGCTATGTACTTTTTTTTTTTAATAAATTTAACAACTACTTTGTCCGTTTTTTCTTTTACATTTTTTAAAAATTTTCCATTGATCCTGGTGTACAGACTGATTGCAGACGTGTATGTGTACACCTATCTAATTGTCTATTGTGCTATGTACATTTTTTAAAATTAATTTTCCATTGTTACTGGTGTTCAGACTGATTGCAGACATATATGTACACCTACTTTATGTAATTCATTTTTAATTGATACTGGTGTGCAGACCAATTGCAGACGTGTATATGTACACCTATTATCTGTACACTTTCTTTTATTAATTTTCTATTGATACGGTGTGCAGGATAATTGCATTGTATATGTATAAATTTTATGATTTTAAATCTTATTTATATTTCTTAACCGTATTTGAATTTTTTGACAGTAAGTATCGATTAGATTTGTTATGGTTTATTGCATAAATTTTATGATTTTTAAGTCTTGAAGGAGATGAAAGCCATTAAATATAAATATAAAGCCCTAACGTAGATTTCCAAAGTATGTTTTGATGTTTTATGTCAGACGCACATGTGTCAGAGACACGTGTCTCTGGAAACTATTTTCAAAAGGAGTAAGGTTGCAAGACCCGCTTACATTTTTATTTTCATTATATTAACCCCATGAACCCCCTCTCCCCTCTCGGGTGACTAATAGTTTGCGTTATATGTCTAGGAAAGTTGCTTACTCGAGAATGCAAAAGGGAGAATGTTTGGAGAAAGTTGTTTCAAGAAAAAACAAATTGTTTTTTTCATGGAAATTGCTTGTGGTATATTTTGTATTCTGTAAGATGCTTCTGTATTGGTGGATGGTAATTTAGGAAAATATGATGGTAATTTAGTAAAATTAAATACAGTTATCTAGAGAATTGCTTAAATATTGTTATAGTAATGGTCTAATGGTATTAATGTATTGTGAAAAAAATTGAAGTAAGTCTGGTTTGATGATCTTGTGTACGTAGAGAGATCACTCCAAAAGCAGCAGGCATCAAGGAAGGACGTGTTCCCACCGTTGTAGTTGTTTTTTGAAGTTTACTTTATTTACCGGACAATTAGAGGGACCTGACCGTTCATGGATGGTTTATGGCTGAGAATATGAACAGCAGCAATATAGGCTTGGATGGAGCTCGGCAGATCGTCATAATGGATTTAGATGTGTCTAGTAGCAGCGATGACGAGCAACCCTTTATCACAGTCCAAAGTAAGAAACAGAAGAAAAGGAAAATGGTGAGCAATGCTGAAGAAATTATTCTAGGTTAAGGCTCTACAACAAAAGAAGGTAATGTTATGAATGCTAAAAGGCCTCGGCTGCATTTTCCCAAGAATGTTTTGGGCTTCCACGATCAGGTTCGATGGGCAGTTCGGCTGTCCAAGTGTCATCCCGAATTTGAGGTTCTATTTAAGGAAGGGAGAAACATTCCATATATTACAGTGAAGGATGAGGTAGCTGTTGGTTTTTTAACAAAAAGTGGCTTTGAAAATATTGTAATGGAAAAACCAAAGGATCCTTTTGGTGTATGTACAAAGGTAATTATTTTTGACTACCCTACTTATTTGGATCCAGAAGATGTACTAGTTGACGAGCTATTCATATGGGCAAAGCGGAGAAAAGTTAAAGCTAATAGTGAATATGTCCCTAAACCACAATTAATTGCACTTGTTAAGGGTCCTCCAATAGAGAGTATTTATCAAGTGCCTAGGATATAAACGTGTTGCTGTGTACACTGACAACCCTGTCATGTGTTATAAGTGTTGCAAGTGGGGTCATATGGCCTGGAAGTGCTTAAATGAGCATCGAGTCGAAGGTGTGTGGTGACAAAATCAAGGAAAAGGAAATAATCGCACCAAAACGCTGTAATTGTAGGGGTGCAAATAATGCCAGCTCTAGAGTGTGTCCCCGAAGGCCCAAAAGTGATCCTTTGCTGAAGACAAATGATGAAAATCCAAGAAATGATAGTTCTCCTTTTATTCATACTCAGGTTCCAGTGGTGAGTGAGAATTTCTGGGAAAAGGGTATGGAACAGCAAAACCAAAGATTGGTCAAGAATAAATCTCGTGAGGAGACGCAAGTTCATTATAATAACTTTATCTCAGAATTTCGTAAAGAGATTGAAGAACTTAAACAGGCCGTGTTAGGTATTAAGAGTACTATGAATAGTATATATTTGCAAAATAAGGTTATTCTTAATGAAAGGGTGACTCAAAATGTTGAGGTTGCAGATGCATATGATAATGGTGCTGGTGAAAGCCCAGTTGCATGCAAGGCTGGCTTGTCAGCAAATAAGCCAGATTATGTGAAAAATGTGGACCGAGATTTTACAATCATTCTTGATTCGATAACCGAATATATGGAAAGTCCAACCAATGAGCTAAAAATGAATATTCTTCATTCTGCAAGTAAGTTAAGAAAGAGTATTACTCAAAATGGCACATAAACTCCATATTATATCCTGGAATATAGATAGTTTAAGAAAACGAATTACTGATTTGCATTCATATACTCAGTCTACAAATGTTGATGTAATAGCCTTGCAGGAAGTAGGTAGAAACGTTTCCTCACTACAAATTAACGGTTACTATCATTTTGAATTAAAAGCTGATGAATCCACGAATTTCAGAGGTTTAACAATTTACATAAGAAATACTATTCCAGCATCATACTATGCTAGTAAAGTCAATGGTACTGAGTGTTTGGCTATTAAAGTAACACTTCAAGATGTAGAAATATATATTGTTAATGTTTATGTACATGCAGATTCTTTGGCTATTGAGGATTTACCTGGTGTCATTTATTCTGAGGATTGTGGATTACTCGGTGATTTAAATGCTAGACATATTAATCTTGGTAGTTGCTCCCGAAAACACAATGGAATTATTTTAAATAGATCTTTAGATTCGGTTGAAAATGCGTCTGTACTTGGTAATAGTGAAGCAACACATGTTAGAGGAGGCAGGCTTGATTATGCTACCCTTTTCAATATGCCTGGAGTACAGACAGACTTCTCTGTGGTAACCACTTTATTAAGTGATCATTTTGCTCTTAGAATGAGTTTTTATTTAGAAAAGATTCCACTTATTAACAAAAGAAAACGTTATGTATGACATGATAGGCAGAAAGAAGATTTCATAGAGAAAGTAAGTGACTGGTACAAAGAGTATAAACTGTTAGGTATTGAGGATGAAAATGTTTTCCTTGATGACTTACTAGCAGTAATAGAGTCCATACTTTACAAACCACAGAAAAAGACTAATTCTGCCAGCAATCATAAACCTAGGTATCATCATGATAAAATAGTGAAAGGCTGGAACAAGTTGCTACGAAAATGCCACAGGGAATGGTGTAAAGACCATAATAATATGCAGATGGTTACAGTGGCTGAGCATGCTACAGAAAAGAGGCAAAAGGTTAGAAGTGAGTACTGGGAAGGTTTTTAACGGGACATCTCCTTTTCAAAATCATTAAGTCAAATTTGGGTTGGTGTCAATAAAGTAAGGAGAGTTAAAAGGAAGACTAATTCACATCATTAGCCGCCAAATGATCGTATGCGTCGAGCTTAGATTTTCTCCCTCGAAATATACAGTTAAGCCTTAGGAAGTTACAGAAACAAAGACATAAACTGGTTTGTATGCAGAAGAACTTAATGGATGACACCTGTATTCCTTTCACCAGGGATGAAATGTTGAATTGTGTTAAGAAGGGTAAGTCAACAACTCCAGGTAAAGATGGCATAACATATGATGTTATAAACTGTCTAATAACAATGGAGGATAGTCCTCTTTTAGCGTTATTTAATCTATCATACAGTAGTGGTCGCTTACCGAGTAAATGGACAATTGCCCTTTTGATACTGTACCTAAGGGAAATGATGATTATGGACCTATCTCTTTGACTTCTTGTTTATCAAAAACTATGGAACGTATGGTTCTAAATAGGCTATTGTATAAAGTTGAAGAGCTCCTTTCTCCGAATCTTATGGTTTTTTAAAGAACAAGAGTACCTCTGATTGCATATTAAAAAGTCTTAGTACTGCTCGTGTCAACTGCAGAATGTTTTTAGATTTAAAGGGAGCCTTTGATAAAGCCAATAAGGATGTGATATTGGCGTCTCTCGTTAAAAAGAGTATAAAAGGCAAGCTGCTGACTTGGATTTTACAATATTTGAGTAACAGAAGGGGAACTGTTATGTTCCAGGGTTACGAATCGACTGAAAAGTATTTTGAACTTGGTACTCCACAAGGGGGTGTGCTCAGCCCCATGCTTTTTAATATATTAATGGATGAAATTGCAAGTTATGAATTTCATGGAAGTTCACAAGTAATCATATATGCAGATGATATTCTCATACAATGTACATCAGAGGAGACTTTGAGTGTTGTGTTGGCTGAAATATCAGATCTTTGTATATCTTTGGGTCTTGTGGTGAATGAAAGTAAAACAAAATATCAATCACGAACGGTAAGTGATAAAACATTCTGGCTGAATGGAGTAAAACTAGGAGTAACAAGTTATAAATACTTGGGTATGTCTATCGGTTTTGGTAAGATAAGGGATCAAATTACCTATGTGAAGAATATATGTATATCCCGGCTTAAGCCTTTACGTGTATTGTCTAATTATAGTAACGGTGTAGGTATTCCATTACTAAGGTCTGTATATCTTTCCACTGTCAGAAGTATCATAGACTACTCATCTACAGTCTTATGTTGTTATACAGATAAAGATCTTCGGCCCTTGGAATTGTTGCAAAATGAAGCAATGAGGGTAATATTAGGTTGCCTTAGAACGCAAGGATTGAAATAATGCGAATGGAGCTGAATTTGCCAAGTGTTACTCAAAGAATAAGAGAGGTAGTAGTCTCCTCATTTATAAGACTGATTAGACAAAATGATAGGCACCTCAAAACTATTGTAAATAGATATGTGACAGGCGTTCCAGGATTCTTCAGACTGAGTGAATATTCACGAAGGCTTTGTAAAATATTGAGTGACTATAATGTTTTTTATTTCTGTGTACCTTTCCCTAATTCACGTCCAATAAAACCTTGGATTGCTGAGAAAGTAGATATAAGTATAGAACAACTTGATTTGAGAAAAAGAGACAACAATCCCCATGAACTTAGACAGCTGTTTTTGGAGAAGATATCTCAGTACCCTAGGGATAAGATGATTCATGCGTATTGTGATGGTTCTGTCACTGGATGTCGAGCTGGTCCTTGGTGTTGTAATTGGGGGGGGGGGGGGTTAGAGAAGATTTTGAATTTGTTATTAGCACGGAGGAGAGAATATCTAAACATATTGGTGATCACAGCTCATCTACCACTGCTGAGCTGTTTGCTATTTATGAGTGTTTGAAATTTGGAATAAATAAGGAAAAATCTATAACAGGCTTTGTTGACAGTCAGACTGCTCTTTTGGCTTTAAATGCCAAAGTACCTTCTGATGATGGAATAGTTACCAAATGCAAAGAGTACGTTTCTGTTATAAAAGCGTCAGGCTACAGTGTAAAATTCGTCTGGATACCCGTCACATCTGTAAGTACTTTTGTCATGGGAATCATGGCTACTACGAAGAGTATTGGGGACAGTGAGTCGCCCTGGAAGATCCCTCTCCTGATATTAACCTCTGCTAGTCTTATTCCAGAGCTTGTAAGTATTGTATTCCAGTTGCGCATTGTATTTTTGAGGAAGCTGATGGTGTTTTCCTCTGCCCCATATATTTTCAGGCATTCTGTTAGCCATGTGTGTGGTATATATTTTAATGATGATTGTGGTGGATATATTTTAATGATGTTGCTGATGAATTAGCTAAAGCAAGGTGTAATAATCTATAGATTACGCCACTTCAGTTAGTGATGAGGAAATAAGTCACTTATATTAGTTAACAAAATTTTACAAGGGTACCCTTGTAACAAATTTTGTGACGCTGCTAATTCGCACACACTGCACCATTACATTATGGAATGTAGTTCTTTGGCAGAATTTAGAAATCTTAATAATAATTGTTTTGAGCAAATGGTGTGTTTTTTCATTAATAGCAATTTGTACAAGAATATTGCACAAAAATTTAAAAGTATTGGCATAAGGTATTAGAATTGATATATTACTTTATTACAGTTTTTATTTGTAGAATGTTTAGTGTTTGTCGTAATACTGTATACAACCGTGTTCCCCAGAAAATGTCTTATTTGTAATTTGTTATGAAATGGAGGTTGTTATCTTCTGTACATTAAAATAATAATTCTCCTTTTATGTAAAAAGGGGGTATAAAATGTATTTTTGTAAATAAAATTTTGGTTATTTCCAACATTTAAGTCAATTTGAAGTGCTATTGTAGCATTCAATTTAATTATAACAGAGATGTATTTGGTTTTAGTCTATTTCTACTGAAAGTGTGGACTTTACTAAAATGTCTGCTGTATGAAAATTATAGCTATGATTAAGTATTGTGTAATTCTGATCTTCTGAAATAGTCCTATAAGGTTTGTGTTAATTCACTTTTGTAATTTCGAAATTTATGTAGAAAGCCTTTTTATTTGTTAAAGCTTGTTGTAACGTCATTGATTTTTTTGACGCCTTTTTTTATGTCAATAAATTTTTTGAATTTGAATTTGGTAGAGAGATCATCTCGCTGCCACTTATCCAACCTATTTGTGAGAGGGAGTGTCTCGTTTGGGGGGTGACTTGACGCCAAGGTAACTATCAGCTGCTTATATACACAAACACTCATACGCGCAAAGCGTATGTGTACGCATTTTACCGAAATCCTGGATTGTTATCAGAAATTTATCATCTCCCAACAACCGCTGAATATATACGATCTTCGGTAAGACGAGCTGTTTAGGAAGGAGGAAAGGAGGGGGTGGGAGGAGAGAAGAGAAAGAGGGGGAGGGGAAAGGGGGAGGGGGAAGATTTACATCTTTGTTTGAGTCAAACCCGGGGAATCATCAGAGCCTTAGCGAATTGTCGTCGTAACTCGCCTGGACGAGAATCTATTGCAGAGTTGTTAAACCCTCAAGATGATGTGTGTGTGTAATGCGTAGAGAGAGAGAGAGAGAGGATCTAGCTGGGAAGAATAATTATTGGTCTTAGGAAACTCTCTCTCTCTCTCTCTCTCTCTCTCTCTCTCTCTCTCTCTCTCTGGCGACGTTCAGTGCAGCTTCACTTTCGTTAAATTAAAAATTTTTCTTTATTATTATTATTATTAATTATTATTATTATTATTATTAGTAGTAGTAGTAGTAGCAGTAGTAGTGGTAGTAGTAGTAGTAGTAGAAAGACATAGGCCGTTCTAGCCATGCAAAATAGCTTCCATCCAAATCATTTGCGAATCAGGAGAGCTAAAATGTAAATGAAATTATGCGAAAATGGAAATGAAGGGAAAATATTGATGCCAGCTACTATTTCGCCCTTTCTGCCTCACCTCACATGGATTTTCTATAAAAAAGGAGGAGGAGGAAGAAAGAAGGAAGAAGGAATAAAAGGAGAGAGTCTCTTCCTATAACGAAGTTATAGGAAGGAGGACGAGGAGACTCGGTAGACTGACTTTCCTCTCTCTCTCTCTCTCTCTCTCTCTCTCTCTCTCTCTCTCTCTCTCTCTCTCGTTCGGTCGACGTTTGATTCTTTGTCCTGCCTGATAATGGAATTATCACAGCGCGCTGGCGTAGCCTACATGCTGTCAGGGACAGCAACAGGAATATCGGACACAGCAGGATGGTCACCAGGAAAAGTAGCAGGAATAGCAGGGACAACATCAGGTACAGCAGCAGTAGAAACACCAGAAACAGCAGCAGGTAAAACAACAGCATAAACATCAGAAACAGCAGCAGGTAAAACAACAGCATAAACATGAGAAACAGCAGCAGGTAAAACAACAGCATAAACATCAGAAACAGCAGCAGGTACAGCAACAGCAGAAACATCAGAAACAGCAGCAGGTAAAACAACAGCATAAACATCAGAAACAGCAGCGGGTAAAACAACAGCATAAACATCAGAAACAGCAGCAGGTACAGCAACAGCATAAACAGCAGGAACAGCAGGAGGTACAGCAACAGCATAAACATCAGAAACAGCAGCAGGTACAGCAAACAGCAGGGAACATCAGAAAACAGCAGCAGGGTTAAACAACAGCGAAACATCAGAATAACAGCAGCGGGTAAAACAACAGCATAAACATCAGAAACAGCAGCAGTACAGCAACAGCATAAAACCAAATCAAAAGGGGGAAAAAAAAAAACCCCCAGCAGGAGGTACAGCAACAGCATAAACATCAGAAACAGCAGCAGGTACAGCAACAGCATAAACATCAGAAACAGCAGCAGGTACAGCAACATCATAAACATCAGGAACAGCAGCAGGTACAGCAACAGCAGGAACATCAGAAACAGCAGCAGGTAAACAACAGCAGAAACATCAGAAACAGCAGCAGGTAAAACACAGTCATAAACATCAGAACAGCAGCAGGTACAACAGCATAACAGGCAGAAACAACAGCCGCAGGAAACAGCAACAGCAATAAAACATCAGAAACGCAGCCAGGTAACAGCAAAAAAAAACAAAAGCACAGCAGAAACAGCAGGAACAGCTTCATTAGGCTGAGCAGGAGCTGGAGAAGTGAGCAGGAGCAGGAGCAGAATGCCAGGAGGAGAAGAAGAAGAAGTTCCTCCCTGACACCAAATCTCATTCCGTATAGTTTACTCCGGAAGAAAGTGCTTAGATAAATTCCCAGGCCCCGCTAGACGGACAAAACATCTTCTATGACATATTGGAAACTTTTTTTTACGATTCGTGGCCGGAAACCGCCCTTCACAACGCTCTAGAGTCTCCGCCCGGGGAGCGTGGGCGCCTAACCTCCCCTCGCCCCGGGATGGGCGATACCGACCCTCAAGGCGGGACGCCCTAAGGTCGATGGCAGCCTCCGCTGTGGGCACGCGCGATATGCCCTTTTAGTCGGCAGGGGGACGATGTCCCCCTGCCGACTACAAGAAGACGGGTAGGAAGAATAAAACGATAAAGAAGATATTTCCCCCCCTCTTGCTGTTGGCTTTTCAAAGGACAGATAATAATAAATGTTTGAAGCCATAAAATCCCTCAGTTTTAGGAACTGTGGCGAGAGAGGCGACTCGCCATAGATCACCTATTTTATTAGATAGAGTGAATGCTGCTGGACTTGATAAATCATAAGCGGGAGGCAAAACCGATTCGTTGTTCTCTCGAAACCTTTCGGGGTAGAAAGGTAAATTCATATGAGAGAGAGAGAGAGAGAGAGAGAGAGAGAGAGAGAGAGAGAGAGAGAGATTAGGTTCCTCCATAGAAGGACAAATGCGATTCAGTTGTGAATTACGTAAGTTGCCATTTTCGTTTCTGTATAATTACGTTTCACGTTTTCGCTTTACAAAAATAAACAAAAATAATCTAGTCAAAGCGTTCTTTCGGGAAAGAAAAGTAAATTCATGAGAGAAGAGAGAGAGTAAGAGAGAGAGAGAGAGAGAGAGAGAGAGAGAGAGAGATTAGGATCCCTCCACAGAGGGATAAATCCGATTCAGTTGTGAGTTACGTTAAGTTGCCATTTTCGTTTCTGTATAATTGTTTTACGTTTTCGCTTTAAATATATATATATATATATTATATATATATATATATATATATATATATATATATATATATATATATATATATATATATAATCTAGTCAACGCGTCATTATCTTTTGGTACATTGTAACTCCTAATGTTACTTTATAATAATAATTATAATAATAATCTTAGTAATGATAGTATTAATAATGATAACAGCGATAATTATCTTAGTTATATCCATTTTTGTATAATTCCATCTACGGTTTGGTTTTTCTGTTTCACCAATATTGTGAATAGAATATATTTTACGCTGTCAAAACGTCAGTCTCATCAGTACGCTATTACAACAAGTGTATTGTTGTAATAATATAATAATAATAATAATAATAATAATAATATAATAATAATAATAACAATAACAAAGAATTTTAGCATCTGTTAGCGAAAGGGCAGAAGCCACTAAACGTCACCAGAGGGAGAGAGAGAGAGAGAGGATGAGAGTTTCCTTAAGACCAATAATATTCTTCAGCTAGATCCTTCCTCTCTCTCTCTCTCTCTCTCTCTCTCTCTCTCTCTCTCTCTCTCTCTCTCTTCTCTACGCATTACACACACACATCATCTTGAGGATTTAACAACTCGGCAATAGATTCTCGTCCAGGCGAGTTACGACGACAATTCGCTAAGACTCTGATGATTCCCCGGGTTTGACTCAAAGAAAGATGTAAATCTTCCCCTTCACTCCCCCTCACCCCTCTCCCCTTCCTCCCTCCCACCCCTCCCTCTTCAACCGCACCCCCCCCCTTCCCTTCCCAAACCCCTCGTCCTACCTACGCTCGTATTCAGCGGTTTTGGGAGATGATAAATATCTGAATACAATCCAGGATTTCAGTAAAATGCGTATAAATGCGCTTAGCGCGTATATGAGAGTCTTTACATATGTAAGCACGTGCTTATATTGTCCTCATCCCAAGAGTCGACAGTTACAAGACGCGACTTCGCCCCCAAACGAGACACTCCCTATCCCAAAGGCGTGGGATAAGTAGCGCGCGTTGTCGCTATACAATCCGCATAATCTCGCTACGTGGCCAGATCATAACTCCATTATTTCCCCATACATTAATACCATTACATTTAATACAATTTAAGCGAGCTAATTGGTCATTACGAGTAATATTGCCAAATTACAACCCACCTATACGGGAGCACCATTTGAAATACGGAATATGTAATATTGCATTTCTCCATAAAATGCTGTTTTTATTCTCTACTTTCTTCGAGCGCTCTCACTTTTGCTTTCTGTTAAAAAAAAAAAAAAATTCTAGACAAATAATGCAGCAACTAACCTTTAGTAAGGGTGGAGAGGGAGGGGTAATATTTTAATAAGCTTATCTCTTTACTTTTCATACTTATGTTTAATCATCTATTCACCTTTTCAGGTATTATCACGACATTAGTAAAGTCTTCGTAGCGTTCCAAGTATACCAATCTTGCCCTCTGTAAATTAATCTTGAGAGAGACGTTGACGCATATATATATACCGAAATTGCGTATTGACTCAGTAAACATCTCTCGTCACGAATGTATTCGTGAACAGCAATCACGTTTGGTCACGAAACTGATGTGTATTTATTTGGTTGCCTGTACACGGTGTTGGCATTGTACCGTACGGTACCGTTACGCGTGGTTCTCTCTCTCTCTCTCTCTCTCTCTCTCTCTCTCTCTCTCTCTCTCTCTCTCTGTATGTTTACTATACGGTACCATTATTCGTGGTAATAATCTCTCTCTCTCTTTTACTCTTTTCGGATGAACTAGTAAGTCTTTCAGACATCCTAATCCTTGGAATTCCTTGTAACTCTCTCTCTCTCTCTTTCTCTCTGTTTGCTGTACGGTACCGTTATTCTCTCTCTCTCTCTCTCTCTCTCTCTCTCTCTCTCTCTCTCTCTCTCTCTCTGTACCGTTACTCGTGGTGATTGTTCCATCTCTCTCTCTCTCACTAATACATTCATTTATTTTTTTCTTTTCTAATACCTAATCTCTTTTTTTTTATGGATTACCTGTTATCCTCTGTTACTTCTTTCAAATGAACTCCATGTTCTGTGGGTTTATACATATAGGAATAGGGTTCATCTGCTGTATAATAATAATAATAATAATAATAATAATAATAATAATAATAATAATAATAATAATAATAATAATAATAATAATAATTTCATTGAATATCTTGAATTTCAAGTCAGTATCCGATGTGAGTTTGTTTCATACCAATAGTGATTCATCTTCCGAATGATAGCAACAATAATAATAATAATAATAATATAATAATAATAATAATAATAATAATAATAATAATAATAATAATAATAATAATAATAATAATAATAATATAATAATAATTTCGTTGAGAAGGGAATAGAACGAAGAACAAAACATAATAAAACATTAAAAAAAATGTCATCAATAAACTTCCCTACTGACAAATAATCTGCTCAAAGAGGAGACGGTACTCAAACAAATTTGCCCCAACATGGCAAACAGAATCGCAGAGCTCCCCCCCCACACCCCTACCACACCTCCTCCTCCTCCTCCTCCTCCTCCTCCTCCTCCTCCTCCTCCTCCTCCAACCGCACTCCGTGACATGTTAGGTTTTTAAACATGTTATCGAAGGGGAGGAAGGAGGTTGTGGAGTGGGAGATGAGTTGTGTTTGGGAGTTCTTGTCTCATACGCAAAGATGTTATTGGGATGGGAACGACGAGAAGAATTTCAGTGATAATAATAATAATAATAATAATAATAATAATAATAATAATAATAATAATAATAATATAAAGGGAATAGACCCTAGTTTAAGCAAGTTCTGTGAAATTGATTTTAAAGGTATCTCTCTCTCTCTCTCTCACTCCCCCTCCTCTCTCTCTCGCTCTCTCTCTCTCATATATATATATATATAATATATATATATATATATATATATATATATATATATATATATATATAGTTATAATATATATATATATATATATATATATATATATATATATATATATATAGTTATAAATATATAAAATATAAATATATATATGATATATATATATATATATATCATATATATATATATATATAAATATATATATATATCCAGCGAATACCACGGGAAATGATAGCCAGGAATCCAAAGCGCTTTCGTCTTTATTCAGACATCGTCAAGGAGCTACTAAAGTACAATCGGAGAGGAAGGCCTCAGGTACAAACAAGATCAGGAATACCAGATGGTTAATTATCAAAAGGGTAAAAAATTAAAAGGGATAATCCAGGATTATCGATATACACACGGTCACAAACTAAACAGATTCTGACCCTAACCGAAATTACAAAGTATCTTTACAGTCCAAAACATGTAAAAACTGAATATATTAATTTTGTTGCTTATATTTATCTACAACTTTTTTCATTATGAAAGCATCAAGTTTAAATAAACCAAGACTTAAATTTAGAACATTTCTGTTATTTGACTTGATAAAACAAGATTCAATGATATTCCTTTTAACTGTGTCATTACATGGGACTAAGGCTCTTGCTTGACTCCAGTTAATAGGATGGTCTAAATCTCTCATATGTACAAATAAGCATTCGATATTTGCCCAGTTCTCACAGAATATTGATGTTGCTTAAGACGCTGTGAAAGAGATTTGCCAGTCTGTCCGTAATAGATTTTATCACACTTTTTGCAGGAATTTTCATATATGCAGCCTGGAAGATCTTTAGGAGAATTTTTGATTACTAAACTCTTGACATTAATATTACTGAAAACAACATTTATGTTAAAAAGCTTTAAAATTCTAGGAATATGTTTAAAAACCTTTCATCATAAGGTAATTTTAGAATGTTATGCTTACTAAATTCAAGTTTGTCATTAGTTGAATAAAATGTTTCTAGCTCTTTTCCATGCCACATCTACAAAAAGTACTGGGTATTTAAGTTTCAATGCAATATCATAAATGGTTTTAATTTCAGCGTCAATAAACTGCGGGCTACAGACACGTAAAGCCCTTAGGAACATCCTAGAAAAAACAGAGAATTTAACATTTTGATGGTGATTGGAGTAGTAATGAACAAAAGAGGCAATATTAGTTGATTTTCGAAAGACTGAAAAGGTGAAATTTCTATCATTTCTATGGACAGTTACATCAAGAAAATTCAAATTACAATTTCTTTCTTCCTCTACAGTAAATTTTATAGGAGGGCCTAAATTATGAGATTATTAAGGAATTCTTGGAGGTTTTCGTGAACTGGCCAAATACAGAAAGATATCATCCAACGTATCTAAACCAAATAACTTTTTGGGCAAAATTCTTGGTAAGAGTTTTGTCTCAAAAAATTCCATGTAAATATTGCTAAGGACAGGAGATAAGGGATTACCCATGGCCATGCCAAACTTTGTACAAAAAATTCCCATTGAAACAAAATTTACTATCTTTGATACATAACCTTATGAGACTAATGAGAGTTTTCCACACTTAAGGAATGTCATGACGCTCTAATTCCTCTTCCAAATATTCAAGTAAGTCATCTACAGGCACTTTTGTAATAAAGAGACAACATCAAAACTAACCATATTAAAATCATAATTCAAATTTAAACTATTCAATTTGTTTATAAATCAAACATTGTTTTTAACATTCGTGTTAGTAAATATTCCTACCAAAGGAGTAAGAATTTTACAAGCCATTTAGATAAATTATAACGAAACTGAGCCCACTGAACTAATGATTGGTCTGATAGGGTTATTGATATTATGTGTCTTGACTAAACCATACATGTAAGGTAGGGAGGCGCATTGCGGTGTAAAACTGTTTAATTAAATGGTCAAGCCCTTCAAAAATGGATTTAATTTGTTTATTAAAATGGGGAGTTAACTGTCTGTGTAGGGTCAGACCTCAGTTTCGTATAAGTATCGTGTCATTTAGCAAGGGTTCATATTTTACTTATATAGTCACTTTTATTCATAATTACCACTGCATTAGATTTATCTGCTTTTTGTCACCTTCACTGTTTCGTCTTCTTTAATTTTCTTAAAAGCCTGGAGAAATCTCACGGTACATTAGGGGGGAGAAGGTTTACTCATAGCACCATACACAATACCTTTACAAATATTGATATCATCAGGGCATAGGTTTTGATTCAATTTTTCTAAATAACAAAAGGATTTTGAGATGTCGACACAGTCCAGGTTACCATTAAATACACCAAAGCTTAACCCATATCCCATAGCCGCTGTCGTAGCACTATCCACTGGTTTGTCAGATAAATTAAATCATGAAGTCCACGTTGGCATGCTTAGTCCAGTCGCTTCAGCAATAAGATTTTTCAGCTTGACTTGGAGCTTCCTTTCAAGACGGTTGCAGCACTTTCTCAATTTTCCGTAGCAATAATCCACATCCGATTTCTTCATCGACAGGAACCGTCTGATTAAAGCTATACCGTCTGCTTCTAAGTGTACGGAACGCATCATCTACTTCCACTTTTGTGATGTCGATGTGTTTCTGAAGTATGATGCGTTGAAACTCGTCGAAAGGTCGCTCTGCTAGGCGAAGAATTCTCACTGGTAAAATCGACTGGGCATCACTTGCTCGTTCATGCACTTCCGTAGAAAGTTGAGTCGGAGTTTCAGTTTGTGAGCGATGATAAGAGCATTACAGAAGGATGTCACGAATAGAACAAGGCAAGTTGGAAAATTCAAGAAAAAGGCGTAGAAGTTGCGTGTGGTTTCCATTATGCTTAAAAAATCACAGTAGATGCACGTGACTTCATAAATAAGCGAATACCACGGGAAATGATAGCCAGGAATCCAAGCGCTTTCGTCTTTATTCAGACATCGTCAAGGAGCTACTAAAGTACAATCGGAGAGGAAAGGCCTCAGGTACAAACAAGATCAGGAATACCAGATGGTTAATTATCAAAAGGGTAAAAATTAAAAGGGATAATCAGGATTATCGGATATCACACGGTCACAAACTTAAACAGATTCCTGACCCTAAACCGAAATTGACAAAAGTATCTTTACAGTCCAAAACATGTAAAAACTGAATATATTAATTTTGTTGCTTATATTTATCTACAACTTTTTTCATTATGAAAGCATCAAGTTTAAATAAACCAAGACTTAAATTTAGAACATTTCTATTATTTGACTTGATAAAACAAGATTCAATGATATTCCTTTTAACTGTGTCATTACATGGGACTAAGGCTCTTGCTTAGACTCCAGTTAATTAGGGATGGGTCTAAATCTCTTAATATGTACAAATAACTGGCATTCGAGATTTGACACATCCCAGTTCTCACAAAGAATGATAGTTGCTTAAGACGCTGTGAAAGAGATTTGCCAGTCTGTCCGTAATAGATTTTATCACACTTTTTGCAAGGAATTTCATATATGCAGCCTGGAAGATCTTTAGGAGAATTTTTGATTACTAAACTATTGACATTAATATTACTGAAAACAACATTTATGTAAAAAGCTTTAAAATTCTAGGAATATCTAAAAACCTTTCATCATAAGGTAATTTTAGAATGTTATGCCTACTAAATTCAAGTTTGTCATTAGTTGAATAAAATGTTTTTCTAGCTCTTTTCCATGCCACATCTACAAAAGTCCTTGGGTATTTAAGTTTCAATGCAATATCATAAATATGTTTTTAATTTCAGCGTCAATAAACTGCGGGCTACAGACACAAAAAAACCCTTATGAACATCCCAGAAAAAACAGAGAATTTAACATTTTGATGGTGATTGGAGTAGTAATGCAACAAAAGAGGCAATATTAGTTGATTTTCGAAAGACTGAAAAGGTGAAATTTCTATCATTTCTATAGACAGTTACATCAAGAAAATTTCAAAATTACAATTTCTTTCTTCCTCTACAGTAAATTTTATAGAAGGGACTAAATTATTGAGATTATTAAGGAATTCCTGGAGGTTTTCGTGAACTGGCCAAATACAGAAGTATCATTCCACGTATCTAAACCAAATAACTTTTTGGGGGCAAAATTCTTGGTAAGAGTTTTGTCTCAAAAAATTCCATGTAAATATTGCTAAGGACAGGATGATAAGGGATTACCCATGGCCATGCCACAAACTTTTGTAAAACACAAATTCCCCATTGAGAAACAAAATTTACTATCTTTGATACATAAACCTTATGAGACTAATGAGATTTTATACACTTAAGGGAATGTCATGACGCTCTAATTCCTCTTCCAAATATTCAAGTAAGTCATCTACAGGCACTTTTGTAAATAAAGAGACACATCAAAACTAACCATATTAAAATCATAATTCAAATTTAAACTATTCAATTTGTTTTATAAAATCAACATTGTTTTTAACATTCGTGTTAGAAATATTTCCTACCAAAGGAGTAAGAATTTTTACAAGCCATTTAGATAAATTATACGAAACTGAGCCCACTGAACTAATGATTGGTCTGATAGGGTTATTATTGATTTATGTGTCTTGACTAAACCATACATGTAAGGATAGGGAGGGGCGCATTGCGGTGTAAACTGTTTAATTAGAAGCGACGGTATAGCTTTAATCAACGTTCCTGTCGATTGGAAGAAATCGTATGCTGGATTATTGCTACGAAAAAGAGAAAGTGCTGCAACCGTCTTGAAAAGAGCTCCAAGTCAAGCTGAAAAATCTTATTGCTGAAGCGACTGGACTAAGCATGCCAACGTGGACTTCATGATTAATTTTATCTGACAAACCAGTGGATAGTGCTACGACAGCGCTTTGGGATATGGGTTAAGCTTTGGTGTATTTAATGGTAACCTGGACTGTCGACATCTCAAAATCCTTTTGTTATTTAGAAAAATTGAATCAAACCTATGCCCTGATGATATCAATATTTGTAAAGGTATTGTGTAGGTGCTATGAGTAAACCTTCTCCCCCTAATGACCCGTGAGATTTTCTCCAGGCTTTAAGAAAATTAAAGAAGACGAAACAGTGAAGGTGACAAAAGCAGATAAATCTAATGCAGTGGTAATTATGAATAAAAGTGACTATATAAGTAAAATAATGACATTGCTAAATGACAACTGATACTTATACGAAACTGAGGTCTGACCCTACACAGACAGTTAACTCCCATTTAATAACAAATTAAATCCATTTTGAAGGGCTTGGACCATTTAATTAAACAGTTTACACCGCATGCGCCTCCTCTACCTTACATGTATGGTTTTAAGTCAAGACCAATAAAAATCATCAACCCTATCAGACCAATCATTAGTTCAGTGGGCTCAGTTTCGTATAATTTATCTAAATGGCTTGTAAAATTCTTACTCCTTTGGTAGGAAATATTTCTAACACGAATGTTAAAACAATGTTGATTTTATAAACAAATTGAATAGTTTAAATTTGAATTATGATTTTAATATGGTTAGTTTTGATGTTGTCTCTTTATTTTACAAAAGCCTGTAGATGACTTACTTGAATATTTGGAAGAGGAA